>NC_056525.1:84432977-84475760 GCF_019175285.1 Sceloporus undulatus
TTGTCTTCCTTATTTATGTAATCACGTTCCAGCGCCAGAAAGTCGTCCTCAGCATGCTGTAGGTTACTGAAAAGACAGGAAAAGAGGAGGAAAATATGTTAACACATCCCAAAAACAGTCCCCAAGATAGGTGTGTGCTTGGGAACAGTCTGTGGATGATGGTGATGTTAGGTAGCAGAGAGAACCCCAACACCACACCACATGACCACATCTAAATTTGTTGATCCCCATGGGTTCCCCGGGGAAAGGCAAAACCTTTGAACAAAGCAAGAGAAACCCACTAGCCAAGGAGTCACACACTCTCAGCCTCATGGAAAGGCTGGCAAAGCAGGATGTCTGAAATTCCTCCTGGGTAGAAATGTAGTATAGTCCTGGATAAGGATGATGTCTGGTCACCCTGATAATATGGTGGATGTTCCGACATTGCTCCTGGGCTGAAATGTGTGCCGTATCCTGGTAAAAGGAGGACGTGTGTTATCCTACCAAAAATGGGACATTTTTACAGTCATCCCCGCCGAAGGTTGAAACATAGGACACGTCCTATAAAAGGAGGACATGTGTCCTCTTGCAAAAATGAGGACTTTTGAAATTCCTTCAGGCAGAAGTCTAAAATGTGGATGTGTCCTATAGCCAAGAGCCGCAGAATAGGGCCCAGCTTTGAACTCTGGACCCCAGACACAACACCACTCCAACTCCCCGAATTCCATGCAATGAGCCAGGTAGAGCCAAGCTGTGATTCTGGACCCCAGAACACACTGCAACTCCCAGAATTCCATAGCAAGAGCCAGAATAGAGCCAAGCTGTGTATCTGGACCCCAAAACATACTCCACCCCCAGATTCCATAGCAATGAGCCCGATAGAGCACAAGCTGTGATATCTGGACCCAGCCACAGAACATACTCCAACTCCCAGAATTCCATAGCAATGAGCCAGAATAGAGCCCAAGCTGTGATATCTGGACCCCAGAACACCACTGCAATCCCAAAATTCACCGCAATGAGCCAGAATAGAGCCAAGCTGTGATCTTGGACCACAGAACCATACTCCCAGAAATCCATAGTTCCTCTCCTCAGGCCCGCAAAAAGTTTAGGGGTGGCACTTGCGCTCCTTCTGCTTTGCCAGGGCGGGAGGAGGAAAGGGTGCTTGGTAAGTACGTCCCTGCTGTGGTTTTAATGGAGGGGAGGGGGGGAGGAAGGAGCTTTGAATGTACAAGGGCCTGATAGGGGGGTCCGACCCCAAACCCCCCCTGGATACGTCATTGGAGAATCCTCCCCCCCCAACCCTACATAACAAGCGGCTAAATTTAAGCCCACTTTGCAAAGAAATGTGCAAGCTTACCCTCCCTCCAAGAGCGCTTCTCCTCCCGGCTTCCCTGGAACCGGCAGCAAGAGAAAAGACCCACCGGAAGGGAAAGTGGGGCAAACTGCAACAGGGCATCATGGGAGACTTGGAATCTGGGGGTCTTGCGATGGAATTCAGGACTGGGTAGTCACACCAGACCCATTCGCACTGAGATCGAACAGAGCCCCAATCCAGGATATTGCCAATCCCCTTATCAGCGCACTGGCCAACACGCTCCAAAAAGAGGAGCCAGTATGCATTCAGTTCGGCAGCTCGCGCATTCACGTGAGTTCGGATTGGGCCATTCGAATGCTGGTATGATGGTCTTGTGCGATATAACGTGAATTCGAACCGCCCAGTGCAGAAGAGCCCCAGTTCCAGACTCATCTGATAATGGCCTCTGTCTTTCTCTAACAGCTCGTCTAGTATCAGTGCAAGTGTCTTTTGCAAGAAGGCAGTATGATAAGATCTTAGATGAGAACTAAGGTAGGGAGAACCTTACAATTTCCAAAAGGGTTCCAGAAATCCAAGGGATGAGGAAACAGTGATAGTTTTTCAAGCACATTTTCTTGCTGTTTCATCTCTTACTGGAATAAGACTAGGGAGATTATTGTTTTTTGCCCGATTCAGGCATAGGACGGGATTGGGCTGCACCAGGGGGAAATGGGTGTTATCTCACATGGAATTGCTGTTGCGCTGCTGGCCAACCACCACCCATCCTCGAGCTGCACTTATTCCACTGATTTTGGCATTACAAAAGCTTTCAATCCTTCAAAATTGGCCGGCTTGGGGACGGGTGGTGGTTGGTTGGCAGTGCAGAAGCAATTGTGTGTGCGATAACACTCTTTCCCTCCAGCTCTGGCCCAATTCCGTCCCATGCCCAGATTGGGCAAAAAAGGCTGTGCAATAAAATCCTAGGACACAATTAAAGCCCTAGCTGACAACTTAGGAAATAGGGTCCTGTTTGGATATTACAGTCAAGCCTCTGTATCCATGGATTCAACCACCCACAGCTTTTAAATATTTTTTTTTAATAATATGTAAATTCCAAAAAACAAATCGTAATATTGCCATTTTATATAAGGGACACCACTCTACTGTTGCATTATATTTAATGGGATTTGAGCATCCATGAATTTTGGTATTGAAGCCAAACCCAACTGGATACAATGAGCCCACTGTACATATCTCTGAGGATCAGTGGCGCATTACAGACGTGCCGAAGGGGCATACTAGGGTTAGGAAGGGGCGTGTTAGGGTTGAGAAGGGACGTCCCTTCCAGACGCCCCTCAACCCTAATACGGACCGAGTCCGTACAAAATGGCGGCGCCCGTCCACACGGGGGCAACCATTTTGATGTCACGGACGCATAGCGGCCGGATGCGGCGAGTGCGTGACTAGCGCCTCGCGCAGCCACTTCCGGGGCCCAGAAAGAGGTGCCATTTCGACGCTTCTTTCTTGTTGTGCCTGGGAACTGTGCGGTTTGGCCACTGCGGTTCCCGGAAATAGCAACCGGCGGTGGCGGCAGTGTGCCCTTCTTGGGCGCTCTGTAACGTGCCAGTGTTAGGGGATGGGAGAAGGCTTGTTTATTTGATTTCTACCCTGCCTTTCCTCTAATATGCTCAAACTGGCATACATGGCTTTCTTATTTTCTCTACACTTTTCCCTTACAATAGCCCTGTGACAGGCTGAGAGAGAATGATAGACCAAAGGTCACTCATTGGTATCATGGCTGCCTGGACACTTGAACCTGGATCTCCTAAGTTCAAGTTTGATGTACTTACCACTACATCACACTAGAGCTGCATCCACACTGCAGAAATAATTTGGTGTGATACCACTTTAACTGCTATGGATCAATGCTATGGAATTCTGGGAATTGTAGTTTGCTGTGGCATGAGGTCTGCTTCCACAAGAAACTACATTTCATAGCATTGTGCCATGGCAGTTAAACTGGTGACAAACTTGATTATTTCTGCAGTGTAGTTGCAGCTTAGGTCTCTCTGGAGTTTGCTTTATTTGAACACTTTGGTGGTGTGAAAGTACCAAGCAAGACCACATGCCATTCATTCATCATCTTAGAAGAGTCTTGATGGATCAGACCAAAGGCCTACCTAGTCCAACATCCTGTTTCCCGCAATAGCCTACTGAAGTCATTGAACAAATTAATCCTGTGCAGATTTTGAGTGAGATGAAAAGAGAGGTATAATGCATATAGCAATTTTATTGTCTCTGATTCTAAACCAAAAAAAGAGGAGAGCATAGTTATGACTTCATACCTTTAGATCATGATCTTCTTAGTTCAGTTCAGAACACTGATGCCAGCAATGTTCAGGAAGCTATTAAAGATATCCAGAAAGCGGAGGGCATTGGTGATATTTGGGGAGCTACCCTGTTAGGGAATGACACTTACCTATGCTGTTGTCTTCAAGGAAATCTCCTTTATTGGCTGATCCACAATGTGGCAAGTTTATTGTGCTTTGAACCTTTGCTTTGTAATTCTGTATTCCTTGGAGCTGCTCTCAGGAAATGCCTCTGTTGAAAAGGAAGGTTATCTTTGCAACTTGACCCATAAAATACAGGTGATTAAAGCTTTAGACCACCTGCAAGAAATTGCTACATAGGAGACAATGCCCCCTCTCCACCCTTTAAGCTTCCATTATTGCAGCTGTCACTTGCAAAGGCTGGATTTCAGATGTCTGCTGCAATGGATCTTATCCTGTATCTCATTGATGGGGTGGTTAAGTTTGCCTCAGGTCTTTCATCTGGAAAGATATGTCACAGTCTGTGCAGAAACTCATCCAGGCAGGAAGAAATGCTAATTCCTTGGCTTAGTGATTGACAAGAGTCCTGTAATTGGTACTTTACAAGCAAGTAGTCTATTAGATTGTTCTCTTCCCGTCCCTATGGATGCCATCCTGTGTGTGTTTTCCCACAGGGCACACAATTTTCCTCACTCTGGTGCTCCTTAAGTACTAGTATGTGATATTTGGGAGGAAAGGCTCGGAAGCCTATGTTTAGTGATCTTTCAGAGAAATAGGATTAGGGGAATCATAGAATTGGGAGACACCACAAGTGCCTTCAAGTCCAACCCCTGACATGCAGGAATAGTTCAGGAAAAGAAAAAGCAGCTAAAATTCAGCATCAGATTTCAAGATACTGATCAGAATCCAATTGTTAGTCCCAAGACAAGACCTACTGAATCAATAAAAATGCATTAATGTTGATTTCCCCAGTTTGCATTGGTCCAGTGAGTTTATTCTTGCTGAGAGTAACAGTTGGATTTAGGCCATTGTGTCAGTCTATGTCCTACCACCTTTCTTTGCAAAACTATTTATTTTGATAGTCTTTGATGTTGGTGTTATGCTTTATTTTCTGTTGTGACATGCCACTCCTGGCATTTTTAATAAAACATAATAATAATAATAATAATAATAATAATAATAATAATAATAATAATAATACAAGAGGGCCCAAAATACTATCTGACAATTATATGATTTCAGTCATTTTAGCTTTGCAGCAAGTGTCCCCTTTTCTTGTAAATACATGTAAACCTTTTTTTATGTGTGTGTGTGGTTATTTGTCTTCAGGTTGGCTTTTATCTATGAGCAACCTATGAATGAGAAACCCTTAAGAGTCTTTGTCCTCAACTGGCCTGCGTAGATCTTTCAAACTCAGGGCTGTGGCTTTCTTTAGTGAATCAGTCCATCTGGAGAGTGAAATTCCTCTTTTCCTACTGCCTTCCACTTTCCCCAGTATTATTGGCATGACATGAGTCATATCAACCCATGATAAATCCAATGTACAAGTCATTTTGTCTTCTAGTGAGAGTTAACTTAGTCATTTTGGCTTCTAGTGAGAGGTAAGGCTTAATTTGATCTAAGACCTATTCATTTCTCTTGTTGGCGGTCTATGGTATTTTTACATCTCTCCTCCAGCACCACAGTTCAAATACATTATTTATTTATTATTTATTATTATTATTTATTCATTTGTATGCCACCTTTCTCCAGGGGGAACCCAAGGCAGCTCACAGATATATTGATTTTCTTCCTGTTTGTTTTCTTAACTCTCTAGATTTTGGCATTATAACCACCATAATTCACCAGCTACAGATTCTGAGGCTCAGAGCATATGACTTGCCCAAGACCACTTAGTGGGTTGCCATTGCTGAGTGGGGATTCGAAGTCTGGTCTCCCAGGTCCTAGTCCAGCACCCAAACTACTATACCACTCTGACTTTCCACTTACAAACAAAGGAAAGACAAAAGAGGATACAATTTGTATACTTAGAGAATTAAATTAGTTAGTTAGTTAGAACTATAAGATTTCTCTAAATAGTTTGGAAGATGCAAAAGTGAGCTGTGTGCCTGCTCAATCATCCCCCCCCCCAGATGCTAAGTGTCACTTGCTTTCCATTCTTATGGTATTTTGTCTTTAAACCATAAGACAAATTGTTGTTGTGTGCCTTCAAGTCATTTCCAACTTATGGTGAACCCCATGGGGTTTTCATGATAAGATTTCAGAGGAGGTTTGCCATTGCCTTCCCCAGAGGGTGAGAGTGTGTGACTTGCCTTTCAAATAGAGAATGCCTTAATGCAGTGGACCTCTGAAAGCTCTTCAAATAGAAGTACTTTCAGCCCTCCTTATCCACAGATTTTTTTATCCATGGATTCAAGCATCCATGGCTTGAAAATATTCAGAAAAAGCATAAATTCCAAATAGCAAACCTTGATTTTCCATTTTATATAAGAGACACCACTTTGTTATGCCATTGAATTGAACATCCACTGATTTTGTTATCTATGGGGGTGGTGGGTGGGTGGGTCCTGGAACCAAACCCCAGTGGATAACAAGGACCCACTGAATAACACACATTTACTATATTCTACCACTCAAATTGGAATTAAGGAACAAATTATACTGGGATTATCTTCTGAAATTTACCAGAGACTGGAAACGTTCCTTTTTCTAAACTCTCACAGCCAACATGGTGAATGGCTATCTACTTTGAGGATTATGGCAATTGTACTCCAAAAAGTAACTTGTTCAGGCTCTGAAGATATCCCTGCAAAATATTCCCTTGCAATAGTTACAAAAACAGTGCACCCCTTTCTCTCCAGCTAAAAGCTTCTTCTCATGAACAGAGCTTCAGCCTGCTTTCTTTTAGAGAGTGCTTTCCTCTCCCTCTAAGTCTAAGAGAATCCTTTTAAGATTTTTCATCGGACTGAAGTTTGATTACTTAATCATATCTTTTCTGATAACATTAGAATGATCTCAAGTGGAAAGTTTTCATTATGTGGCCACTTGAGAACTGGAGGCTGCCCAGCTGAATGCAGTCTGTTGTTGTTACTGAAGAGTTGGGACCAGTTACAAATCTGCTCTCACTTCTATGAGCTTCCAGCTGTGCTCACAAGTATTTGTCCTGCAGGTTGAGCTAGCACTGGAATCACTTCATTAGAATTAGAATCTCTTCTCCAGAGATACGTTGTACAGGCGTTGTTGTCTGCTAGGGTTTTAAATCCTCTATGATATTATTTTTGCATACAGGGATGAATAGTTACAGTAGTTTTATCCTTGCTTCAGGAGAAAGCAAACATTCCTAGGCAGTAGTCTCTGTATATTTGAATACCCCAAATTGTTGTGGAAAAAAAACATGTTTTGTGTGTGTATGAACCCAGTTTTCTGCAAAGAAAAATGGTTTCCTGCATTGGAAACAGTGTTTTCTGAAGACAAAACAGTGCTTTCCACAAAAATTTCTCACGTTTTTCTATATAATAATAATTTCTTACAATACTTCTTGATTGTTACACTAAAACAAAATCTTCTGCATTTTGGTGTGTGTGTGTTTCCCTATGGCCCCAAATGGATGCTGGACTCTGGGTGGCCATGATTCCCAAGGTGTGGAAGCATGTGCACACTATCCCATACCCAGATCGAACAGAATAGTTTGGGAGTTGCAAATGAGAAACTTTGGCGGGTTACAGACCGCCTCTTTGGGGTGGGCTGTACCCTCCCCTTTCCCCAGTGTATCGGGGCCTCAGTGTCCAGAGAGGCAGCCACTGAGGCCCCGATCCACCACTTTTCGGGCTGCGGGGAAGTGGCAAAAGGCCCCTTCCCCGCAGCCTGAAAAGGGGTGTCCCTGGGGCTTCAAGCCCCAAGGACACCCCACGGCAGCGGGGAGGAGGAGAAAGGGGCCGCTTGGCCCCTTTCTCCTTTGGTCCGCTGGGCGCAGCTGTGTGAAGGCTGCGCCCAGGGGACCAAACCAGGAAGGAGCTCCTGGCACGGAGCAAGGACGTCACGTCCACGCTGCCCCGTATAGAGGTGGCGCGGTTGTGACGTCCTCATGGCGGCGGCCGTGTGGAATGGCTGCTGCCAATTTTGTGCGCGCAGAGCGTGCACTAGGGTTAGACGGGTGCGGAAGCACCACCCCTTTCTAATCCTAGTACGCGCTATGTGCGTACTTTCATGCCCGTCTGTAACGGGCCTCAAACACCTTTTAAGTCAGGAAGACAGGCAATTGAGGCAGGATGTTTTGCCAGACAAGCCCGATAAGACTGATTTACAACTTAATTCTCAACCTGGACATTGCCAGACCAAACAATCTTTTACAATGCAGATTTCCTTTTATGTAGGACAAACACCTTTGTTTTCAGGCTAGTTTTTGCTTATAAAAGATCTCCAAAATTCTGCATCAGTGGGTTAGTTGGAAGGCATGGGGACACTCTGTCACTGTAAACTCTGACCGGTCCCGGTACGTCCATTCTCCCTCCGCTGCCCAAACAGCCGTATCTAATGCTATACCCCTCACAACAGGATCCAGAGTCAAGACTCATCTTGTGTAAGTATTGGCATTAGTTCAGCTTCAAGCTGTTCCAAGCTAACTTCTGATTTCCTTTGTCTTAGCATATATGTGTGAGTGAATGTGAAGTCTTGTATGATTTTCCCACTTAACAAAATACATAGTTCATTCAGAGAATTCTGCCTCTGTAATATTCCTTTGAACACTTTTCTCTTAGAATGCATAAAGGAAATGGTCTTGAGGGTCCTTGTAGCTGATGTTCTAATAGGATGTTCTAATATTTAGAGAAAATTGTGCAAAATTGTTTCTATTGTCATGTGGATGGGGTTTCCTGGCTGTTGGGAATTCTGTTTTTTTGACTGGATAATGAATAATAATGAATATTCTTTACATCCTTATTGTCTGCTATCCTGTTTGAAATCCAGATCTGAGTATTAGTATCAAGGGGAATTTTCTAAAAGGGGTAAAGTTTCTTTCAGTGGTAATGGGACCAAGCACACTACAAGTACATCAACATTTTCATCTTGCCTACTGCAGGATATTGATGTGACAATTTATGGCTCAATTTCTTTATATGATCTCATTCTAATTCTGGAGAATCAGAGATGGAAGGACACTACTACTACTACTATTACTACTACTACTACTATATTTCCATCTCTCCCTAGGACTGAGACAGGGAATAGCAACAGATTAAAATACAACACACAACATCCATTAAGAACACATAACATGAGTTAACATGGGATAGCAACAGATTAAAATACAACACACAACATCCGTTAAGAACACATAACATGAGTTAACACGGATTAAATGGACAGAGGCAATCCCATAGGTAACCTGGATTCAAACCATGTAGGGCTTTAAAAGCAATACAGATTTTTTTAAAAAAAGAGAAACAAAAACAGCCTGCTAGGGAATAGCAAGGGGGAGTAAGGAGAAGAGCATAATCATGCCCACTTGCACCATGTGACAGCCTTAATATTGGAACTGCAATGGGAGGAACTTATCATGCATGACTCAATAGTGGGAAGGCAGTACGACTGGGAGGCTTTGATGGGTTTTGCTCCTCAATGAAAAGGAGTGCTACAGGAATGGGTGGAAGACAAAGCAGATACAGGACAGATATGGTTCACTATGACAACTGCACTGTCTACACTGAATCAAATCCACTTCCTTCAAAATATGGGTCTTATCCCATGAAGCCCATCATGGCTTAAGGCCACATTTGAAGAAGCACGTCTTTTCCTTTTTTTCCCTACCTTAAAATGATGATCAGAAGTTCTACTCTGAGTGCATTCACATGCTGTGAGGTTCAGCAGATAGCTAATTGGCAAGAGATCCTTTCAGCAGTAGAAACTTCCATTTTTATTGCATATCTCTCCCAGAGAGGTATGCCTGGCATCTACTTTATTTTCATTTTAGTACCAGGGAGACTTTCAATGTCTTAGGCCTTAAATATTTACAAATGGATTTGACAGCACAACTCTGTGCTGTCAATGCTGTATGCTTGTCTTAAATTTTAAATTTAAAGCTGTTAGTTTTCAACAGTGATCTAATTAGATAAGCCTTTTGGCAAACATCTGTTTTTCTTTTGTCTTTGGTTTCATATCATCAGATGCACAATGAGGAGAGCTTGAAATAAGAGCTTGAAATAAGCAATAAAAATAAAGGTATTCCCTGTTGACAAGGTTGTCAAGTCATGTCTGGTCATAGGGGGCAGTGCTCATCTCCATTACTAAGCCAAAGAGCCAGCATTGTCAGAGACTACTCTGTGATCATGTAGCACAGAATGCTTAAGTAATAAGCAATTACAGTGCACCCACATCTTACATGGGTGCGACATACGCAGCTTTCAGCATATGCTGAAAGCTGTGCCGGAAAAAGCACTGGTGCACACTGGAAGAAGTAATGGGGCACGCGCCTGTATTTCTAATGGGGCTCCAGCATATGCTGGATTTCCCTTTTTGTGGCGGGTTTCAGAACAGATTACCCATGTAAGGGAAGGGCCCACTGTACTTAAATCTAATTGTCCAAATGGGCGGCACAGCTGTGATGTCAACACGCCATCTCTGGTGCTTTGCTGCGTTGCAGCAGCGCCAGAAAAAGGAGCTGCTTCCTGGTGCTCCTTTTTTTTGCTGCGTAGCAGCGCTGCGCAATTTGTTTGCTGAGGCACTCCTGCGGAGCAAAGAGAGGCGCCGGGAAGGTGCCTCTTTTTGGCGCTCTGTACTACGCCTTACTTAGGCGTTGACTTACTAAGCTCCCATTGGTACAGAGGGCTAGAACTAACAATTGGATTCAGGCCAATGATTCCAATGGAGAGTCTTTCTTACTCCACATCTCTGGGAGAAGGTAGGGGTGAATCAATGTATGAATCATGTAGATACAATTCTGGACTTCAAGCACCAAATATTAATGAATCAGCTCCCCTCACTGTTTAAGTATTAATGTCATGCTTCAGAAGTATGAACCCCCCCCCCCCCCACAGCAGTTGGTTTTCATTATTTGATCAAAGGTAACGTGGAAGAAAAAGGTTTAAGTAAAAAGTACGGTAGATTGTTGATTTTAAAATGTGATAAACAAGTATAAATCTGAGCAATGGATATAGTTTTCTTGTTAAAGCAACACAAAACCATTTCTCTGTGCTCTCCCTTCTCTCTCCACTCTCCACAACTTCTTGAAGATACTCCAAACATATTTTTCCCTTCATAAGAAGGATGCCATTTTGACTGAGGTTTTGGCATTTCTCACAAGCCTGAAGCAGTCTTTATGTTTGCAAATAACCAACAACATTATCTTCAAAGCGAGGAAGAGAGCAGTCCTGTACAGACCAAACGTTGTTACTTTGTTCACTCCCTGAGCCAAAGAGAGCTACAGGAGTGTTTAGGATTGGTCATGCAGCTGATCTCAGTGCCAAGTTTGTTCTCCATGAGTTCTCAGAGCATTAGACTCCGCAGTGAAACAAGAACATATTTGGAACTGCTTGTGGACTTTTGATGTAGCTAAGCTACAGGAATTAATGCAAGTGCTAATGATTTATATTGATTTGTACTAATGTACAGATCTAGGCTGTGTCCCCAGGGTATTAACTCTGCTTGACAAAAATTATGCATAGTTTTTTTGTGGGGTTTTATGCACATCTGAATTCCACCGACCAACAGGAGACCTAAGCATTGTTTTAATTGTTCCACTGAATTCAATGGGACCATGCTGCACATTTTAAAAGTGACATTAATTTGTTCTGGTTGGCTCTCTGGTTTCACTGTGACACTTAATTTGAATGCATGTTTATTTCAGTTCTTGGGCTAGAATATATCAAGTTTAATAAAGAAAGCATGCTGCCTGATGAACTTTGATTACAAAGTTTAGGGTGCACATGGGTTTTGGTAACACATAATAGTTTCTTAAAAGAATTATGTACAGCTGTCTGGTCTTTAATATCACCCTGCTGTGGCTTTTGGTAGACCAAAAGGTAAAGCTTGAAAATGCTACTTTGTTATTGCATAGCAACTCTCATTTGGGCATTCTGGGAGTTGCAATACTAACATTAACTTTTCTGAGCTCTGGGAAAGAATTATACATCAGGGAATAATTATGTAATTGTTGTATTATGCTTAAATATAACCAAAAGATTCATCTGCATTTGTGTACAATATCTTCCTCTCACCAGCAAATATCTACAGATTCAAGCATCCACGGTTTGAAAATATCTTTTAAATGGACATATTCCAAAAAGCAAACCTTGATTTTGCCATTTTATACAAGGAACACCATCTTAATGTGTCATTGTATTTAATGGGTCTTGAGTTTCCATAGATTTTGGTATCCATGGGGGTCCTGGAACCATACCCCAGAGGATACAGGGGCCCATTGTTTTATGTTGCATGTTTAGAATGAAAGGGAAAGGGCTTCCTTAGCAGAGGATATGGCTTCCAGAAACCTCCTTCATTAATGTTTGTGTACTTGCATCCAAAGCCCTTTGGATATTGGGCACACGTCAAATCAAAATACTGTAATAAGAATGATAACTACAAGAGTTCTTCCAATACTTTCCTTGACTTTTGCCAATTCAAATTTGGGACTTTATCGCACTGCTTAAATAATCTGCCTTACTTCTTTTGAATTGAAGTCTTAATTCAGACTGCAGCTGGGTCCTGTCGCAAGGATTTTGCTGCCGAAGCTGCTGGGCAAGTGCAGCCTGGCTGCAGCCTGGGTTCCAGGTGCACTTCAGGAGCCTCATTTCGAAACTGGGAGTTTTCCGACTTCACAAAATGGCTGCCAAAGCACTCTGGGGACTTGGGCTGCAGCTGGGCTGGACTTGCCTGGTGGCTTTGGCAGCAAAATCCTTGTGATAGGAGCTGGCTGCAGTCTGAATTAGACTTCAGTTTGGAAGAAGTAAGCCAGGTTATTTAAGTGGTGTGATAAGATCCATCAAGGCACCCACTTTACCAAATTTTACAACAGAATCACAGCTGCTTTCAACACTAAAATGAAAGGGAGTCTGAGCATGCTAGTCATTATATTCATGGCAGGTATGAAAGCCTAAGAATTAGAGTTGCCTGCAAGCACTGTGTATGTGTGGTGTAGTAGTTGAGTGTTGAACTAGGACACTGGGAAACCAAGGTTTGATCCTTGCTAAGCCTTGGGTAGGTTATACCCTCTCAACCTCAGAAGAGGGCAAAGATAGACCTCTTCTAAACAAATCTTGCCAGAAAAACCCTGTGATAGGTTCATCTTAGGGTCATCATAATTTGGAATTGGCTTGAAAGCACAAAACAAAAACAATCTATTATTTTAAAGGTGGAAGTGTATCTTCTCAGAATGACATACACCAAGAATATATGCATTATATGAACAGCTTGGAAAAAAGAAGGAAAACTGCCAACATTCTACCAGTAGTACCACAAAAAGTAACTTTTCCGAACACCTTGCCTTGTCCCCTAATGACCTTAGTTAAAACTGTACTTGTCCCTTGATCTCCACACCCACAGGTTTTGCATTCCTATGGACACTCTTACACACAGACTGCTATAAAGGCCTGTCCCTGGGCTTCCCACTCTACCAAATGGATCTGAGGAAGTAGACTCAAGTCTACAAAAGCTCATGCTCGCAGCTTTGAACTTTTAGTCAGGAGATTATTGCACGGCCATTTTTGCCTTGGCTGTGCATGGGATGGGATTGGGGCGGAATGGGGAAAACAGGTGTCATTGCACAGGAAATTGCTGCTGCACTGCCACCTGACCATCTCCCATCCCTTAGGTGTGCTCTGCCAGCTGATTTTGGTGATACGGCAGGCTTCCACCAAAATTGACAAACAGAGCGCACCCAGGGGAAGGGTGAGAGTCAGGCGGCAGTGCAGCAGCAATTTTCTGTGCAATGACACCTGTTTTCCCCATTCTGCCCCAGTCCCATCCCATGCACAGCCAAGGCAAAAATGGTCGTGCAATAATCTCCTGACTAAAAGTTCAAAGCTGCTAGCATGAGCTTTTGTAGATTTGAGCCTACTTCCTCATTTTCTGAGCGCACTCAAGGGACAGGTGATAGTCAGGTGGCAGTGCAGCAGCAATTTTCTGTGTGATAACACCTGTTTTTCTCCATTCCACCCTGATTCCATCCTGTGCATGGCCAGGGCAAAAATGGCTGTGCAATAATCTCTTTAGTCTTAAAGTTGCTGCGATATCCCTTTGGGTAGTGATTTTCCATGCAATGGTTACAGGTGTGGGTGATAATTTGTAATTAATACATTTTAAATTTGATGATGTAAATTATCATTGTTTTAGGTCATGGTGATGGTGGTGATTAATCGTCTTCCCAATTAATCCTGTGTTGTTTCACTTGCCAGCAGTAGGCAAAGAAGTGTGCCAGCTTTGTTTGCAGGAAATGCTTAGAGCATAAAATGCAAGTCATTAACGTTTTCTCAGACAGTGAACATAAGGTACCCAGATGTGCTGTGGCAGCAGATCACATGATGATATTTACAGTGTGGACAATATATCAAGTCACTGCCAGTTCTATGTGGTTCTGCATATGAAATGTCCTCACATATTCTCATCCTCAAAGACTGAGACAACACCAGGCTGGGTGAAGCACAAACAAAAAAGTTGAAGGAGCACTAAGAAGATGACCCAGATTCTCATTATACCTTTATTCTTCTTTTGGGTTGCACCATAACCACTTTTTTATTTGCCTGTTGGTCATACATAATGTAAGGAAAATGAAATATATTGCTTGATAATATATGGGTATGCTAAAAAGCTCATCTTAGTTCCTCTAAGCTCAGTTCATGGTAGAGTCTCCTTCATAAGAAGTATGTGTTTTAAAAACCAGACTTACAGTACATGAATTCTACTGTTCAACCATACAAAGAATTCAATTTTATGCATGTAGCATGTGATACAAATGTCATTGTGTTTTATATTGTTGTCTGCCTAAACATATTTTGGTGGCAAAGTCAAAATTTGCCAGCACCAAAGAAATCAAATAGTGTGGCTAGCTTTTTTTTCAAATGGAAAGGAATCTGCATATTTATCTTGAGTAAATTCTGGAAATTGTTTTGTGAGGAATTTATGAATTTATTCTCCTCTAGGAATAAAGAAAAGTGGGCGAGAGGTACTGTGCTAAAAGAAATATTCTGCAAGGGGATATTTTGGAAGGCCAAGAAATAATTAGAACTGCCACAATGTGAGGCTCAGTAGAGATAGCACATCAAAAAATGTCAGATTGCAGATGGGGGGAATTGAATAATTGAATATATTTCTCCACCTGGAAGAAAAAAGAGGTGGGGATACGCACCCATGTAATACAAGTGGCCTGTCCCCATCCCCCAGGTTAAAATGAAAAGTAAAACTTTTTTTTTTACCCAGAATGTACTTTGCCCCATCTGTGCCCTCCCCCCCATGTTCCCAGTTTCCCAGTGATAATTAACAGAGGTCTGTCTGTTCATATCAATATTTTTCAATTTAAGCATCAAGATAAAAACAAAGGCCAGCTGTTTTCAATATTTTTCATATGCCTCTATTTAAAAACCAAATAATGCTTCCACTTGATGTGAAGGAGAAGTCCTCCTTGCCTTTTGTCTGACATGAGAGTTCTCCAGCTAGAGCAAAAATAGGTCTTTTGTGGCTTACAAGCTGCATAGAAACTTTGGTATATCCCTCCTGAACCAATCACAGCAAAATAACAAGAACATAGCAAACCTAGAAATGCACTCCTGGAAGCCACTCTCTCTCTCTCTCTGTGGTGTGTGTGTGTGTGCGCGCGTGCAAGTACCTTCAAGTCACCTGTTGAATTATGGTGACCCCATGAATTTCATAGTGTTTTCTTAGGCAAGGAATACTCAGAGGTGAATTTTCCAAGCTTTTCCTCTGAAATATAGCATACAGCAGCTAGCATTCATTGGCATTCTCCCATCCAACTGCTAAGGAGAGCTGACCCTGCTTAGCTTCAGATAGAATCTGGTGCCAATAGCAATAGCATTTCTATACCGCTTATTAGTACCCTTAAGCACTCCCTAAGTGGTTTACAATGTGTAAGCTAGGTAGTCATTTTAGCAACCTCAGAAGGATGCCAGGCGGAGTTGGCCCTGAGCCCCTGGCTGGTATTGAACTCACAATCTTGTGGTTTGTGAGTGAGTGGCTGCAGTACAGTGGACCCTTGTTATATGCTGGGGTTTGGTTCCAAGATCCCCCATGTATAACAAAATCCGTGTATGCTCAAGTCCCATTAAATATAATGACATAGCAAGTATGCTTGAATCCGTGTATAAAAAATCTGTGTATAAGAAGGGCTGACTGTACTTGCTCCTTCTCCTTTATGATATTTAGGCAGACTGGAAGCCACTATGGTAAGACAAAAGTATGGATAATCCAAAGTGTGGCATCCTTGCAGCATTGCATGTTGTTGCTCCAAAACTATTTTAAGCCAAACTGGAAATAATCTTCTGATCATGAGGTCCACCAGATCCTGGGGAGGGAGGTTAGGCAGTGGCATCACTAAGGGGTATGTGGTAGTGCAGATTGTACTGGGTGACACCCAAGGGGGGGGTGTCACCTGGTGGGATAGTACACCCCAAGGAGAGTGGGCAGCTGCATTCCAGGTCCTGTGTGGCCATGGCCATACCGGACTTGGAAGGCTGGGGGTGGGTGGGAGGCTGCCTTCTGGGTCTGTCGTGGCCATGGCCACACATGACTCGAAAGGGTGACGGGTGGGAGGCTGCATTCTGGGTCCCATGTGGCCATAGCCATGCATGGCTTGGAAGGCCAGGGGGTGGCAGCTGCTTTCTGAGTCCCTTACAGCCATGGCCACATGGGACTTGGAAGGCTAGGGGGAGGTTGAGTGGTGGCCTCCCAGGTCCCTCATGGCCATGGCTATGCCTAGTGGGGGGAACTCAGAAGGCCAAGGGGCCTGCTGTGAGGGCTGCGCACACACCCCACCTTGCTGCCACGGTGCCATTCTATGCACTGCGGTAGTGAGGTGGGGGAGTGCCCTTTTGGCCCTGCCCCCTGGAAGCCCCACTGCAGAAGCCCCACCTCCCCACACCAGGTGACATCCCGAGTGGGGATGCCACAGGCTCCTGGACCTTCCAGTGCTTTGTCTTCTGATGTCAAGGATGTATTTTAATATGTGTATGAGTCCATGTATTTGTTTGACTACGTCATTCAGTCAATGTATCTACAAATATTGTACTCTGCATAAAAATGTTGCTTTTATCTTTAATTTCATCTGCAGTTTGCCCATTATTCCTTCCCCTTTGCTGACCTTTGAATTTAATAGGATGTTTTCCACTTAATTCAATAAGTATACATTTCATTTGAAGTGGAGAACACCTTTGTCTTGGGGGGGTGGGGCTGGATTGTGTTTTTGTTCCTCTAAGCCTGTTTTGACAAGTTGCACCTGAAATGTATGGAGGGAAGCACTCTTGAAATGGGAGTAACAGTTAGGTACTGAAAGCATGTTTTTAATGGACATTTCAAAGAAGCATGTAATTAATGTCCTTTTACTGTTTTCTTTTGCACTTTAAAACATCTGGGCATTAGTGTTGACAGATAGAGTCCTTAATCTTTTTTTCACTCTGTGCTCGAAGCCATATTTTTTCCCCTCTACTTTAGTGGCACCTCAGAAAAATCCAAAATGCAATCTACAGTGGTTGAAAAGGAACTGGTCCAGTGACTTTACTGCTAAAGCAACACAGAACAGCAGCCACGGATGCGTGGAAATCAACACTCCTATGGCCCACCTACCTCCATCTTGGCAGCTGGCACTGAAGAAGTAGGGGGAGAAAGTCTCCATCTGTATAGCACTCAAATAATTAGTCACTGCAGGTGAAATGAGGATGGGATTACAGAGGTGGTGTCTGTAAATTAGGAGTGAAACTGGGGGTAGCTCTAAAAATCTACCTTTGAATTTTCTTAAATAAATTATGACGCCGGAGATTCAATTTCATATGTCTGGAGTAAAATGCCCTTCAATTTCATGGCTGCTGGATGCCAGAATCATCATTTAGTTCTTTCAAATACGATTCACATTTCATGTAGGAATCAGAGTCATTGGTGTTTATCACACCGAGGTTTTTGCAGCTCTGATCCAAAGCCACTGCGGGTCCAACGATGCAAATTCACGTGATAACGTGATGTATTATCACACGTGATTGCTTTATATGGGGGGGGGGGGGGTCGTTCCGAGGCACTTCCGCAGTCAATCCAAAGTGACTCCTCATTTTGGTGAATTCGGTAACAAGCGAATTCACAAAAATTGCTTCTAAGCTCACTTTGATTTCACTCTGAATTGGTCTGGTGTGGAATGCAACTTTGCTTCCGTCCTGGTACACCTCCCCGAACCCTCCAAGGTCTCACATTTCCCATGATGCGGTGCTGCAATTTTGCTCCATTTGCTTCCGGTACTCCATCTGCTTCCATTGCTGCCAAAGGGGAAATGCTGCTGGGGAAAGGGCAGAGAACTACTGGGGAATGTGGACAGCTGAGGGTGGGCAGTGGGTGCTGGTTTGAATGCAAAAACGGACTCCAGAGCCCATAGAAAGAGTGCTGAATGTTTCAGGGAGGAATGGAGGACTGTCAAGGAGGGCATGTTTGGATGATGCTGGGAGGATTTTGGGGGCTGGCAAGGATGGCACATTCGGATGTTTCAGGGGGAATAAAATAGAAGGGAAGAGGAAACGTGAAACGGTCATTCATGTAAGGCTAGCATTCACAGGAAACTGGAACCAGGAAGTGGCCCCTTCTTCACCCCAGAAGTGCAAAGGTTCTCAGTGCATTCAGACCCCCACTGAGCATGCACCAGGGTGCTGATTCGAATAGTTGAATCCACATGGTATGTACCGGTGTGGTAATACAATGTGCACTCGCTCCGCTTTGACCCTGTAATTACCACAATTTCGTTCTTTACGTGTGATAGTTCATCATGTGAATTGCCTTGGATTTGAAGTGACTTTGCTACGGAAGTGCTTCAGTTTAGAGTTCCAGTCTCATGTGTGATAAACACCATCCTGTGTTGTGATCTACAAGCAAGAAAGCAATTCTGCCATGAATTCTGGTATGTCCAGTTTTTTTTTTATTGTTTAAAAATACTCTTTACATACATATATAGACTCTCATTTAGGCTAATTACATAAGTCAAAATAAGAAATATAGAAAGAAATAAATAAAAAGAGAAGCATGAAAAAAAAAGGAAAAAAAAAGCGAAAAGAAGAAAAAAAAATAAAAAAAGGAAAAATAAACAAGAGAGAAAACAAAGAATGTAAAAGGCATCATCGGTGGTGTATCTCAAACATAAGCAGTTCAACAAATCAACCATACAAAATAAAATAAAGATTAAATTGACTTGAAAAACGACAAATAGAAAAACAAAAACAATCAGTCTTCCAGTTCCGGATCCCTCTATTCCAAAGTTTTATATTTCTTCTTTGTATATCTATACAGCTATAAATTTCTTATTGCATTCCTCGCTTTAACTCATCTTTCCTTACCGCCCCACTCTTTAAGCTTTTCTTTTTCCATTACTGTTTATCTAGAAGGTACTATGGTATCCATTGCTCATTTCTAATTCTTATTTATTCTATTGTAACTAACATGTCTGGGAATTACCATCTCTTCTTATATTTAACATCAGGGGAGATTACCACTCTTTCCGACCTTTCATTTCTTAACTTTAAATTGTACATATATGGTGGAGCGCTCCAGATCATGTCCAGCGTTTCTTACAATAATTAGATAGAGGTAGCCATATATCTTCATAGTTTTCCTCATATTTAACAGTATCCTTTAAACGTGTGGTAATCATATCCATCTCTACCACATCCAGTGCTTTAGTCAACCATTCCTCTACATCAATTTCTCCCTGGTTTTTCCAATTTCTGGCGATTACTATCCTTGCAGTTGTAATTAAGTATGTCCAGTTTTGAATGAAGGTCACCCTGTTTGCACAGTTAAATTGAGAAGCAACACATAATGAAAGGTAGTGATTTCTTTAGTAGTTTGTATTATTATATTTTAAAGGCAGAAATAATGAAACTCCAGTAGGAGTACTTGTACTTGTTTGTGAAATAAGAATAAAGCTTTGGGGGGAATAAAGCAAATGCTTTTTTTTAAAGTACAGGAGTGCTTGGAACAGGTAAAGTAGGCCCCTTGCCAGGAATCTATAGAAACCTATTTGTACATCCAGTGTATATATAAAGGCATTTTTAGTGCTTAAGAACACATGAAGACTCCTGGTGGATCAGCTCAAAGGCCTGTTTGATTCAGCACACTTTTTACACAACATACAATCACAAATATCACTGTGAATGCGAATACATCATTGAATTTCCAAACTGATATACTGAGGTGTACTACCTCTATTTGTTGTGTGTCTTCAATTCATTTCCAACATATAGCAACCCCAAGGCAAACCGATCACAGGGGTTTCTTGGCAAGATTTGTTTAGACGGGGTTTGCCTTTGCCTTCCTCTGAAGTTAAGAGAGTGTGACTTGCTCAAGGTCATGCAGTGGATTTCAGTGGCTGAGCAGGGATTCAAATCCTGTTCTCCAGAGTTGTAGTCCAATGCCTAAGGATGTCAGGCCTCCAGTGCCTGACTTACCTCTTCCAAATTTGAGCCAAATTCGGAGGTTATGCTAATTTTATTGCACAGACTTTCCCCTCAAAACAGCTTCCCATTGCCTCCAGTGTTGAATTCGGGCCCCATAAGTTGCTTTGGTGGCCATTTCCCCCCCAAATTGGAAGCTTCTGGAGTATGTCTGGAAAAAATGGCCACTGAAGCAACTTATGGGACCCAGATTCAGTAGTGGAGGCAATGGGAAGCCATTTGAGGGAAAAGTCCATGTGATAGGTAAGTCGGACACCGGAGGGGGTGCAATAAGGTTCTTAAGCCTCTGTACCACATTGGCACACTGGTTCTCACAATCTCTAGTACTGGAGGGAATATATAACCATTAAGTGGTAGCTGTATTCTTTCTAATAAAGGATTTCTGGGTTGGTAGCTGTATTTTCTAATATTAAATTCCATAGTTTAATTATGTGGTGTTTAGGAATCACTTCCTTTTATCTGTCCTGGGTTTTCCAGTTCAGACCATATCTAGAAAGCATGCTTCTGCATGAGATTCACCCATGCCCCAATACTAGCACATTTAGGAAACAAGAGCAAATCTTTGCCTTTGGAGACATGTTTAATGATTGAAATTAAATATATGTGTTTAGGCTAAGAATGTTAGCAGCCTTTCTTCACTGGGTGCCCTGCATATATGACTGGCTATATCTTCTATCCCTACAGTCAGCAATGGTGATGCTGGCAGGTTATGCTGGGAATTATGGGCCAGGTTGGAGGTGTCTGATATATAGGTTGTCTGATAACAATCAGACAATGTCCATATTGAGCCTCCAGGTAGAGTATAAAGACTTCATCACACCGGACTCATAACGTAGCATATGTCAGTCCAGGAAACACATACCAGATTGGGGACAGTCATTATTGCACAGCTCTTCCAAACTGGCATAGTTGCTTTCGTCCCAGCCTCTGTCTTTCTCATTAGTCTCCTTAGCCTTACATCCCTTCCCTGTGCCCTTCCTCCCTTCTCTATGCCCTTCCCAGCATGTCTTTTAGGCTGTATTTGTTTTAATTTATTTTTATGTTTAGCACAATAATATTAATGGTAACAACAACAACATATTTATTTCTTACCCACCTCTCCCCATGGATGAAGGCAGGGGACAACAACTGTTAACAACAACATCAATTAAAACACATCAATTTACAAGGACAAATAAGATGTGCTCATATTAAGACAATCCACATCTAAAACTGGTCATTTAAAATTCACAATTTAAAAATCATCTGGATAAGCCTGCCAGAAGAAACTAGTCTTCAATTGTCTTTTAAATTCACACAGCATATGCAGCTGTTAAGTCTCTTCCAGCAAATCATTCCAGAGTCTAGAGGCAGCTGGAAAAAAGTCCTCTGTCTGACAGTTGCCACCTAGTCCTGGCTGGCTGGAATAAATGTCAACCAGAGGACTTGAGTGTACTGGGTGGATTACAAGGGCGGAGGTGATCCTGAAGGTATTGTGCAATCATGACAATCCATTAACTTAAAAAGGAAGGAAGGAAGGGGAAAAACCCAGCCAGTTTGAGAGTAGTGAGGGGAGAGGAGCATAATCACATCCATTTGCACCATGTGACTGGCTGCATATGAGAAATGCTTTGGAAGGAACTAATCACACTTGAATCAACAGTGGAAAAGCAATGTAGTTGGCAGGCATTGACTGGTTTTAGTCATCAATGAAAAGGCACACTCCATTAATGGATGGATTACAGACCAGCTACTGGACAGGCAACAGTGTCACAGATACTACTATCCTGCTCTAATTCCACTTTTCAAGTTTTGTGTGATAAAGTCCTAAGGCTGAATAAATATATTGTGCCATAAGTGCACAGCATTGGGTGCATGGTAGCAAAGGGAAAATTCTTGGAATCCTCCACCATGGCCACCTGGTCTTCTGAATCTTCATGGATATCATCATTAATGTCACTTCTGGAGTGTTTGCCAATAGCATGCACCTGACTTGGCCAGAGGCTATGATCTGAGACATGCAGGAGTTTCCTGCAACTCCCATGTGCCCAAGTAATGGTGGGACAAACTCAAATCTAGGATTTAGGCATTTAATCTCCATTAAATTCTGGCATCAAATTGACTGGTCTAACTCAGCTATTAGAAGACTCTATAAAAGAGAGACATTTAGATCCTCATAGTTGCTTCCATTGTGAGACCCACATTTCCTTAATCATGAGTGTTTAAAATACTTCATTTTAGAACTTTGGCAAGAGCAGCACAGTCTCAAATTCCAGACCTGATACAGATGTTTAGATAGGAGACTTTTAGACTGAGCTAATAGTATAAATCATGGGTCAGAATCATTAGACCCTCCAGATATTACTGGACTACAAGTCTGAGCAGCCCTAGCCAACATAGAGAAGGGTAAGGAGTGCTGGGAATTGCAGTTCACCAACATCTAGAGGACTGCATGAGTCCCACCCTGGTTTAGAATTAAATAGAGTTAAGCTACAATGTACAAAATTTGTTCTTAAAAAATGTTTTCATCCAAGTGCTCTTTCACACCATGAAATCAAAGAGGTATGATTCCACTTTAATTGCCATAGTTTCAATTTGTGGAATGCTGGGATTTCTGTTTTAGGGAGTGGTGTTCAGCTGCTAGTGGGTGGCAAGTACCTCATTGCAAATACCATTACCTTTAATGAGTTACCTGAGGAGTGGTAGTGAGAGTGTAGCAAGTTCCTTGCACTAAGTAGTACAATAGCATTACCTTTTCAGGTGTTGTGATAAATGGGTGTCTTTCTCAATATTGGAGTCTTCTCTTCAGATAAAAAAAGGGTTAAATGTGGCAGGAGGTACAGTTACATTTTAATGAGGCTCAGCATTGCAGATGTCCAGATAGCCATTGCCAATGAGATGGGCAGTTGAGCAGAGGTGTAAACCTTCTAGATGCTTCTGAGGAGAGGTTATTTTAAAAAAGCCTGAAGCACCACAAGGCTTTTTGTCTCTGCCTATCTGTAATCAGATCATGAGATGAGCTCTAACAAAGGAGGTTGGGGGGACAGATACTCCTGGCCCCTTGAGTAACTGGTCGAGATTGGGCAATGGGTTTTAGACTCCCGGCTACTCCCTGAACATCAAGGACTATAAATTCCACCTGACTTGTGAGTTGAATTAGAGAGGGCATTAGCTAGGCAGGAGTGCCAGTGCTGCAGCCAAAAGGTTGTGAATTTGATCCTGGGCTCCATCCTTTCATAGGTAGGTAAAATGAGTACCCAGCTTGTTGGGAGCAATTGGTTAATACATTGTAAACTATTTAGAGAGTGCTTAGCACTTTAAAGTGGTATAAGAATGTAAAGTACTATTGCTACTGTTAGTTGTGTCAGTTTTTTATTCTTTCTCCTGATTTGACTGAAATTATTTAATCTGTTTGTAATTTATAATTTCTAACCTGTGCCTGAAGAACAAAATGTTTCTTTATATAGAGAGATATTCTTTTGCTATAGAATAGTGATTCTGAAACTTTGGTTCTCCAGGTTTTTGTCCTTTAGTTCCTAGAAGCTCTAGCCAGCTTGGTCAGCAGTTGGGAATTCCGGAAGGTAAAGTCCAAAATTTTGAAATCATTGCTATAGAATTTCCTTACCTCTTTTCTTTAAACGTACTCTCTTGTACATTTTGGTTTGGCCCAGCTTTTCCCTATGATTGGCAAGGGAAATGCTAGTGGAATCCCATAAAAGAGGCAACACCCAAATCAATGGTGAGAGTTAATTAGAGGAAAAGGGAACCCATCAAGGGTTCCCATCCAGCTCAGGTAGGAGGAGGGGGACTGACAGTTCCCTCAAAGTAATGTAATGATTATTGTTTTGCTTACTGCAGTTTGGGGAGGAAATCTTGCTGCTTTCCTTACGATGGTGTGAAGTTGCCTTTTCTGTCTCTCTTCTTCAGAATGAGCCCCATGCTGCTTACAGCATTGCTCTGAAGCCACTACTGGAAGTCCCTGCCATGCACACGTCCTATACATCATGGCTACTCCGTAGTGCTAAGTCAGGACTAATGGAAAAATATCTTTTAAGGCCTATCTTAAAACTATGCAGAGCAATGCTCTGAGCTGCATGGTTTGTTGTTGTTGTGTACCTTCAAGTCATTTCCAACTGATGGCAGTCTAAAGTGAACCTTTCATGGAGTTTTCTTGGCAAGAGTTATTCAAAGGTGGTTTGCCATTGCATTCCCCTGAGGCTGAGAGAGTGTGAAAGTGGTCACCTAGTGGGTTTCTATGGCTGAATGGTAAATCAAAGCTGTAGTCCAATACTCAAACCACTATGCCACGCTGGCTCAAGGCACAGCATGGGGTTCTTTTTAAAAGAAAACTAAATAAAATAAAAGCAAAGAGAGAGAGGTAGTGAGGGAGCAAGAGAGCGAGTGCTATGTTGTGTTGCTTGTTGTATGAATTCCATATATATTCTCTCAATAGTCGTGACTTGGCACTAGACAGAAGAAATAATACATCATTCCACAGGAAGTGTGCATGGCAGGGACTTGAAGTGGCTTCGAAGCTATGGTTCTTACTGTGGGCAACAAGTTTTAAGCATACATAGAGTTGCCTGGCTTGCCCCTCTCCCTTTCTAGGCCACCCTGTGTTCTTAAGTTAAGCAGGAATCACCCCCATTATGGAACTTATACAAAAAGCAACACAACATATCTCTACCCCATGCACAAGAATAAGTTCCTTTTTCTGCTGCCCAACACAGAACAGAAGAAATTACTTATTCAAAGTATCATTCCACACTCTGGTAGTGGGAGGCCCTCTTGGTGGTAGGGAAATCACCCTTTTTGCTTTGCTACCCAATGCAGGTGCTTTAGCCTGCCTCATGGGAAGGCTGGCCATGTTCAGAATCAGTGTTCTTCTGGCTAGCTATGTTTTCACTCATCCCGTTCATTCACATTGTTCCAATTACATGGTTGTTGTAAAGCTAGGCTTGAAAATATTTGCCAAGGAAAAGTAAATGAAAGCCACTCATATTACTGTGGTTTCAAAACAGGCTTTACACATGAAGAAACCCAGAACACTGGGATAGATCCAGGTTTAGTCAGAGTGGACTGGTTGAAGTAAATGGGTCAGTATGACTAAGTCTGGATACAACTTGTTATTTTAAAATAGTTCTATACACAAACAGCTTTGAAATGAGAAATTTGGGATTCCTCAAGCTGTGAGATACTACACAGAAAATCTTAAATGCCTATCCACAAAAATAAAAATACCCAGTGATTAATACAAATATTTTTGGAACTTATATGTAGAGATGCAGTTTTTTTGTATATTTCATACTTGAAGGCAAGAGCAACTAAGGACAAGTCTTTGTTGTTGTTAATTGCCTTTAAGTCGACGTGACCTGACTGTGGAAGAGACATCGCCAAGTCTCCCTTCCTCCACTACACTGCTCAGGTCCTGTAGTTTCTTACCTGTGACCTCACTAACAGAGTCTATCCATCTGGCTTGCTGTCTTCCTCTCTTTCTACTTCCCTCCACCTTTCTTAGCATTATTATCTTTTTCAATGATTCATGCTTTCTCATGATGTGGTCAATGTACGATAGCCTCAACTTAATCATCTTGGCTTCCAGGGAGATTTCAGGCTTGATCTGTTCAAGGGCCCATTTGTTTGTCTTTTTAGCCATCCACAGAAGCCTTAGCATTCTTGTCCAGCACCATATCTCAAATTTATTTTCTTTTTTTCTGCTTCTTCACTGTCTAGTTCTGGCATCTGTACATGACAACAGGGAATACAATGGCTTGGATGATTCTGACTTTAATGCTCATTTGTATATCTTTACTGTCTAGGATTTTTTTCTAACTTTTTCATACCTGCCCTTCTACACAAAATGAATTATGTGCCTTGTTGTGGATTTTCGCACATTCCCTTTGATGGTTAATTGTCTTCACTTTCCTGCACAAATTCACATCTGTTCACATCTATTCACCCTCCCTCTGATGAAAATACCCAGCCATCCAAATTCATGTGAAGCAGACAGATGGCCACATGTGTGATAATGTGCATTTCTGCAGATTTCTGCAGATACTCTCAGATAAAAACTGTAAAACCTTTTTCTGCAGAGTTTTAGGAATCCCCTTACACAGACACAGAGAGACAAAGATTATCACATGGGCAAAAGTTATGGAAAAGTTATGGGAAAGAAGTGGGATGTTCCCATCACTATCTCATGATTGGAGGATAATTATTACATGCAATCTGCAACATTCTGCTCATCCTATCCTTCTCCCACCAGTGAAATGGAATAGCTCCATCACTTTTGTATTAATGGGAGTTTCTGTTAATACAAAAGTGATGGGAAGGGACTATTCCATTTCACTCACAGAAGAAGGACAGGTCGACTTTGATGTCACAGAATGTTGTGTGATAATCATCCTCCAATCACACGATAGTGATGGGAGCATCCTGATTCTCTCCTGTCACTTTCGCCTGTATGATAATCTACACACACACACACCAGACGACTGAAAATTGTATGTGGCTGGATCACTTTCTATTCAACTGGAATGAAGAGCATTTTAATCATGTGGACTAGCCCTACTTTTACTGTTTTCTCCTCTCTCTGAGAACTTTGTCAAATATTATGCAAGCTGGTAGGAGGATTTTAGGAACTGTACTCCAAAAAGTAATTTTCCAAACTCTCTTTGTACTGTTAGGTCTATTGTGCTTGAGAAATCTTAGTTTTGAAGGATAATCTTCTTTTTAATACTTTGAGGTACTATGACAAATCATAGTTCTAACACCAAGAAGCAAGCTTGACTATCTATGCCTTCATAGCTTTGAAAATGAACACAGTCAGCATACTCAAGTTGCTAATTGGATCCTTGCCCCATTTTGAGGCCCCACAATACTAATCATGGGAAATGCTTCCAAATTACAGCTTTTTGGACTGTGCTTAAACTTTCTTATCTATGAAATGCTGACTCCTTTTTTGAAATAATGCAGACTCTGTGTCCGTTCTCTGCTGAAGTTAGGGTGCCCCTGACCCATTTTAGTTGGGGCTTTTTGCATTACTTAATTGAAAGATCCCTTGTATGAGAGCGAGAATGAGAGTGAAATAGAAAGAGAGTGCTAGGATGGGAAGAGTAAGAAAGGCATAGTGCTGGAGACCTGATTATCCATAAATGGACATTTTCCATTCCTAATCGCTAAGTCATTTGAGGACATTACTTGAGTGACTTTCTTCCAATGTGTGTTAGCCTGTGCAAACATCTGCATGGAATGTATTAAAGCAAATGCTAATGTTGTTCTTCCTTTCCCTGTTGACATCACCAAAAATGAGAAAAATGCCAGAGTTACTTTAAAAAATAGTTAGCTGTTGATCTACTAAGTTCTCAAAGTGGTTAATTATCATGATAATTGAAATAATTTATATATTATTATAAAACTCACCTAGTTAGTGAAGCAACAGATTCATTGTAGCTATAGAACTAGCTAGAAATAGTTAGTTAGACCACAAAAGGAGTGATTGTTTCTTATTGTAAATGTAATATAACTCATTTTAAAAACATTTTAAATAGTAACTCATTATTTGTAAACAATACAAACAGCTATTGCCACCTACAAATCATTTGTGTTCTGTGGGCTATTTGAGAGTTAACAGTTTTATATTATGACATGAATCCAATTGTCTTAATGGATTGTCACACTTTCTTACTCATTGAGATTGGGAACATTTGTGCCTATTCTTTACTTGCCTATTGTAAGCATACACAACTGTGTTACCATTTTTCTGTCCATTGTCCTCTCTGGTCAAAGAGGATGTGCAGGCTTTCAGGTAATAGTGACATGCATGCACATCACAAGCAAAGATGTCTGTATTACAATCCCAGCTCATCCTAATAGATTTATCATGAAGCTATCCAAAGTTACAGGAGATCACACAAATCTAGGCTTGAGTTCTGTTGGTTTTCCCAAAATAGCGTAGACCTGCTGAATCAACTGTTGAATCAACACATTGGTAAATCCCATTGATTTAATAGGTCTACTTCATTTGGAATTAAGTAACAGAATTTGACCCATTTGTGTGTGTACATGGGCATGTATGTGTTTTAATAATAATATAATAATAATAAAATTTTACTTGTAGCCCGCCTTTCCAGTGATCAAGGTGGGTAACAACATGTTAAAATGTAACAAAAGCATTATACACAATAAAACATCAAAATAAAATCACAAATACACAATACAAATAGCACCAGCTAACACTACAGTGCTACTGAGAGGGGAGAGGGGAGTACTTCAAGGGCATTAGGGGTATGCCTGCTGGAACAGGTGTGTTTTTAACTCCTTAAAGTTTAATAGCTATGTAGCAATAGCAATAACAAGCACATTTCTATACCGCTTATCAGTGCCCTTAAGCACTCCCTAAGCGGTTTACAATGTGTAAGCTAATTACCCCCAACTAGCTGGTTACTCATTTTAGTGACCTCAGAAGGATGCCAGGCTGAGTTGACCCTGAGCCCCTGGCTGGTATTGAACTCAAAACCTTGTGGTTTGTGAGTGAGTGGCCGCAGTACTGGCATTTAACCACAGCATCACCAGGGCTCCTATGTAAGATGTGACCTCTTTGTCTCTCTCCATAAATTTAGGGCTAAGGTGCTGCAGACAGGAATGCTGGTCATGTGGATGATACCTGCAAAGGCTTTTCACCCTACTGGACAAAAAACATCCTTAGAGATAGATAGGGAGAACCTTATGATGGAGGGGTAAGCTCTCCCTCAGCAGCATCGCCTGATTATCAAACTGATAGTTCAGTTGGGTTTTTCTTTGGCATTACAATGCAGTGTGTCCTGGAGAATATCCTAGAAGATTGTGACTTAACTGAAAAAACAAACAAACAAACAAACATGCAGCATCAATATTAATATTTTGAAAACTGCGACATCCCTCAGATATATGGACTTCTAAATTCTTATTTGGAGCTGATCTTACTGTTATCAGTTTTTCAATAGGCTTGAATGCACAAAACCAAACTCTAAATCTATTTTCTATTTCTTTATATAAGAACTTTATAAGAACCATTTCAAGGCCCTAACTAGCCCAGTAGTCTCTTCTCACAGTAGCCACTCATATTTATGGAAAGCTTGACAGGATGACCAAGTACAGTAACTTATATGCCACTTAGTAACAGTCTTCTGTGTGGTATTTCATTTTACTAACTGAAAGTTACTAGTATTAATTTAGCAGACTTTAAGGGAAAACTGATTAAATGCCAATCTAAGTGAATGGCCATAAAGGGATATTTTCCTAACCTTCTCCCCAGTTAAAACTGGAGTTTCCCAAGGGTCATCCATAGGCCAATATGGTTCTCATCATCAATGAATCTGTGGAAATTATCTACTATGGAATACTGTGAAATGTTTGTAGCTTTCCTTTTGGGTTCTACAATGTTAAGTGATAGAGAAAGTTGAGTACCATTGTTTTCTCTGCTTGTAAAGTTAGTCCTGTTTAGACCCCATTTCATTTTTTAAAGGATTTTGTGACTAAGTTGGTTGTCCCACATATTTATTATTGTATTTTATTACCCAATAAAGTATCTGGATGTCAGATAAGCCCCCTGTAAAATTGCTGTGAAGGACGATGAAATAAAATGTGCACAAAAGGACTTGTGAAAACGAACAGCTGTACAATTCAAATTGTCTCTCATCCAAGATGTTTTATGAACATATGCATCCATTCAAGATTCATAACAAATGGAATCCAAAATAGGTATTAGAAAAATACTTATATTATTATATTATTATAATATAATAATATATATAACAATAATATATAATAATATAGTATTGGAAGTGGAAGATAGGGGTTTTTGGAGGTGTCTCAGTCGCCATTAGTCAAAATCAACTCAAGGGGAGATAATACAATTAGGAAAAAACCACAAAAAACCAGGACCCCATGGGGACAGCAAAATCTGTAGATGTTCAAGTCTCATTGAATACAATGGATAATAAAATGATACCCCTTAAATAAAATGGCAAAATCAAGGTTTGCTTTTTATAATTTATATATATTTTTGAATATATATAAAGCCATGGATGTTTGAATCCGTAGATAAAGAATCTACAGATATGGAGGGCTGGCTGTATTTCTGAAGTTCTCTTGGCCTCACACTGACATCATTATTTTACTATGTTTTATTTTTATTGTAACCCGGCCCGATCCTCCGGGGAGAGGCGGGATGATAATAATAATAATAATAATAATAATAATAATAATGAAGAGTGTTGTCCATCCACATGCACAAATATCCAGATTTTCTGCTTAAATAGGGATAAATCACCACTTTATGCCTTCTGGTTTAAACCCTTGAGATGATGAAGAGACCTGGATTTGGCCTCAGTTGTCCCATATGTCATTTTAACAACTTACTGTGAAAACTAGGTGATACCATTTTATTTGGCCTGTTTGCTTTCCATGTTCTTTTTTTAAACTGCTTTTTAAAATTATATGATTAGTTAGCCATGAAGGCAATTATATCAGCCGCCAGATAATATTGATTTATTTTTGTTGGGGGGGAACCAACACAAAATATGATTCAGATTGTAGAGCACTGGGGTTAGTAAAGGGACTGCTAGGATAGTAGCTTTCTCCTCATCCTCAGAAGCTCATTTGTCTTAACTTACCACGTTTTTTGGTCTGTCAAAATGCACAGCTAGTTCGTCCTGGAGATGGACAAAAAACCAGGACCATGAAAATGATTTCATTGGCACTGAGCTTTGACACAGCTTTGCTACTGTGTCCCAGCTATCTCCAGCACCAACAGTGACGGCTTATAGTGTATTCCCTCACATCCTGTTGACTTTTGCACTTCAGGTTTTATAGGAGAGGGCAGAATGTAGGTTAATTAGAGGTGGACCTGGCAGGATTGTTGCCCAGTGGTTCCATGTGTACGGTTTTCTTTTCTAAACAGGCTTGAGTTACGTCAGGAGCCATAACCCAGCAAGCGACATGGACTAATTCTGCTAGCAATCATTGTAAACACAGAGGAGAGGAGAGGAAAAGCCACACACAGGCACACCATAAAATATTTATTCAGAAAGTGCACCTTGTTTTTATTTGTAGACAAATTTTTAAAGAAGATTCAGGGAGTGTTTTTAAGTGGAAAAAACAGCATTCCTTATAATCCTTGGAAGCCTATGAAACGAGTCTTCTCTACTCCAATAGTTACAGTTTTTAATTATTTTTTAAACAAAAATATTTTAGCAAGTCTGACATTTTCTCTTATGTATAGCCATGAAAGAAAACGGTTTCTTTTTAGATGAAGGCTTTGAGTTTTAATCACATTACATACCTATATTTTCCCTCAAACAACAGGTATTTCCATGGAACAGTATGGTATCACTTACTTGAGTTAAATGGAATAATTTTTTTGGTGGCTGCGGAGGGGGCATATATGCATATGCAAAGAACAAATTGTGGTCTTGAATGTATTTTTCAAGAGATGGTGCCAGAGAACATCAGATATGATAAGAGGGAACTGTTATGGGATGTAGGGGGAGACACTGCTATGAATGAATTTGGTTTGAGAACATAACTATATGCTATTTTCATATTAAAGAATGCTTGCTTCAATATAGCATTTTTCATGTTAACTACTGTATGAGTGTATAGCAGGGAGAGCCAGATTTTAGAAAAGGTACTTTGTTGGACTACTGGCTCTCAAAACCCTCCAGCTACTATGGCCAGTGGTTACGCTAACTGGGAAATTCTCTGTGTTGAAGGTCTCGGTGTTGAAAGCACATATTTTATTTTAGTAAAATAAGAACCAGCACTTCTTTTCAGAAGAATGAGACAACAGATTCAGGGTCCCATGTTGCGTCCCATTTCATATGATTTGTTTTTATTGTATTTTTACTGCTAGGCTGGAGGAGAAGTGCCTGTAAGATTTTCTACCTGACTTGCCAAAATAGTGCATCTGACTTTGGGTACTAGGTATCTTGACTCAGGTAAGTGAGGACCACCATTTCAGATAGAAAAATGCCTTTGCATCTGGTTACAATGTAGTTTGGAGCATCTTATAAGGTTAGTTTAACAGTGAGGAGAACAAGAGAACTGATGAGGCCCTTCACTCAAAATGTTTGTTTCATAACATTCATGAGAAAGGTCATAAAGGCTTTTGCCTTTATCTTGGTTTCCAGGACTCTTGACTTGGCTATCTCAACTTCCTTCAATGCTCACCTTGCCAAACCTAAGATAGGCGGGGGAAGGATTTTTTTCTTTGTCTTGATGGCATCTTGGATCAAGCAATACACCCTGATAAACATTGCAGAAATATAGCTGTGGAAAACAAGCACAGCTGACTATAACTCAGTATGGAGTTTTGTGACAAGTCCCATTCATTGTGAGAAGAACTTTTTGTTTCTTGCAAATGAGCTCTTTTGAATGCTGATCCCCTCCTGAGCGCCATGAGGGTGTCATTCATCAAAATGAGAGTCAAAGGAGGAAATGAGGACAGCTGATAACAGCAAGGTTCTTTATGATATCATGATTTTTCCGTTATTACCAAAGGGCAAAATCTTGCATTTTTTGGAAGCTGCAAGGGAAAGGGAATAGGCTGTTTCAAAAAACAACATCCACAGGCTAATTATTTAAGAGAGCTGGGAGCATGGGAAGGTGCTTTGAGAATTAAAGCTATTCAGGCAAAGAAAAAAAAATTATGGTGTGTTTTGTGTTCCAACATTTGAACAACAACAAAATATTTTCACAGCCTTCTCCATAGGGATCAAACTATAACTCCCAAAATTCCCTACCAATTTAGCTAGCTGGGAGATACCCCTGTCAGCCTGGCTAGTGGGGTCTTCTGGGAGAGGTAATCGAAAGTGTCTGACGGGTGCCAGACTGGGGCATGCCATTTGCATTATAAAGTATGTACATGGAGGTTTTAAAAGCCTGCCCTCATGCTGTGAGAAATATATTTAGATGGAACAAAAAGCAAGGAAGGTTAAACAGTACAGTTATGTCATGGGATTTAATGTAAATTTAATCTTGGAAACATCACTTTACAAAGTAGCTCTTAACTTTTACTTGGAAATAGTAATAATAATAATATAATAATATACTTTATTTATATACCGCTCTTCCGGAACGATCAAAGCGGTTCACAGAAATCTAAAAAACATACATGTCAGTAAATCTATACAATTAAAAATTCCACTAAAAACCTAGTACAGCATTTAAAAAGAACATAGAATCTATAGATCGCAGTTAGTCCTTTCTAACAGAGGAAACATTCTCCATAGAGAGTCCAGAGGGTATGCTAACTGAAAGAGATGAGTCTTTAAAGCCTTTTTAAAGGCATCCAACATAGAGCTCATCCGAAGGTCTTCTGGCAGTTTGTTCCAGTACACTGGTGCAGCCGATGAAAATGGTCTCTGGTGAGTTACTACTAATCTCACCTTGGGATTTCTTAAAAGATTTTTCTCTGATGATCTGAGAATGCGGGGCAGACTGTATGGGGAGAGGCGTTCCCTCAAGTAACTCGGGCCTAAGCCATATAGGGCTTTATAGGTAATAACCAACACTTTGATGTTTATCACACTATGCTCTTAAAGAGGTACTATTCCAGTGTGACTCCTCTAGCGGCCGCCGTTGCAATGCTGGGATTGGCAGTTTTAAGGAGGGGTATTTAGAATTCTCAGGCAGAGAAGTTCAGCTCCTTAAAACTGCCAATCCCAGCATGCAACAGGAGGCTGCTAGAGGAGTCACACTGGAATAGTACCTCTTTAAGAGCATAGTGTGATAAATATCTTTGTATTGAGCCCGGAAGCTAATAGGCAGCCAGTGGAGAGATTTCAATACCGGTGTTATATGGTCCGACCTTGAAGAGCCGGCAACCAATCTGGCTGCAGCGTTTTGAACTAGCTGAAGCTTCTGATCCTGGGACAAAGGTAGCCCCATGTAGAGCGCATTACAGAAATCAAAACGAGAGGTTACCAGTGCATGTACTACAGTTTCAAGGTCCTTTTGATCGAGGCAGGGATGCAGTTGGCGTGTCAGCCGAAATGTCTGTGAAACTTTGAGATAGCTTTTCATAGGGCCATGACATGAGATGAATGTGATAGCTATTTCTTTGGTTAAAGTAACAGTTTGCATTGGCTCAGCTCAAAGGGAGGGGGAGAGAGTGATTTTTGCAAATACATTATTGATCCAGGAATTGGTTTGACGGGAGGAGTGTCCTTTCTACCAATTGCAATATGGCAATGTAATTTGGAACCGAAGTGTTCTTGTCTATAAACTGGCCTGCCATGGGCTTTGGAAATATTAAGCTATTGTGGTCTATTGGCTTGACAGGTTTTTACTGATGATTCATCAACCAGCCACTAGATATTAATCCCTATCTCTACTGCAACTGTTAAAATTGCAGGAGTCCTGAGAGAAAGACTACATACAGGATCACAGAAAGATTCACAGGTCAGTGTTTCAAAGAGTTAGAATTTTTATTTGGGAAGTGTCCTACCAGGTCCAGATTTCTACCTTTTGTAGCTCCTTGTTAGGCTACAAGTTTCCCTGGCTGCAGACCTATTTTAATGGAAGTAGATGTTGAGTTGCCGTTTCAAATTTACCAATGTTTTGAATGTATCCAAATGACCAAGAGTAAATGATGCAGGATTATTGCAGGATACTAGGAAATTTAAAACAGTGGTCCTGCAATTCCTAGTTCTGGACTTATGTTAATTCAGACACTGCAGAACTTTGTGTGAAAATAATATAAAGACTTTTCGGCATCTGGCATGGAGACCTGATACCTAAAAGCCTCCATACCAGATATTTAAAAGCCTCCCAACTCAAGGACAGTTAATAACAACATGGAGGCCAAAGGGAAGCTATTACAGGATGTTGGACTCGTGAAAGCTGTCTAGGGGTACTGTATTGCGATGCCCAATCTGTCTTACCCAAAGAGTTGAATGTTAGGTTTGGAAATCAGTTTTTTAAAGTGGTGGATTTAATTCACAGATTAATTTACTGACACTGACTTCAATAATTTAGATTATTTAATATGTGGGAATGTCACAACTGACCCCTAGGAGCATAGTTTATCATTAGTTCCTTTAAAAGTACTCATTCTTCATCTTAAAATGGCCTTTCTCCAGCCTGGAATGTTTCTCTAGATGAACTACGAACTGCATAACACAGTGGTTTCCTGGGGATGGAAATTCAACACATCTAGATGGTTGGGAGAGGCTTTCCAAAAGCCACCTTGAGTCTCATTTCAGGAGAAAGTCAGGACACAAATTCAAATAAATAAATAAAAAGGAAGCATAGGATCCCTCCTGCCAACCACTTCCCTAATGTTTTGTCACTGATCTATGTGTCCTTCCACCCATGCCATTATGTTCATAAACTCTCTGGCACTTTGTTGGTTATGGTTAAAGAGTGATGTAAAAGTTATTAAGGAATTATGTGTTTATTTTAATGGCGGTAGAACTCAAAGACATAGCACTGTTAGCTCCTGGCTTTGCAAACTGGCTGGCTGAACTCAGATTCTAGCTGGATGTTACCCGGGATTCACCCACCTGGCGGTGGTGGCGGCAAAGATCCATGCAATAAAATCCCAAATACAAATTGAATTCCGCAGAGGTAAGTCGCTTTTTTAAAGCAGTGTGCTAATCTCCTAAGTGAGACAAAGAAGTTGGTAGCATAAGTTTTCATAGACTATGAAGGCTTATGCTACCAACTTCTTTCTCTCCATTAGTCTCAAAGGTGCTGAAAGATACATTTGTGTGTTTGTTTTTTGTCAGAGGTCACACAGTCATTGTAATAAAGTTTCTGGCTATAAAACCAGTGTGGTGAAGTAGTTTGAGAGTTGAACTATGAAGATTTTCACACCAGTGCTTACCGTGGGGTAAGCACTGGTAAATTGCCTCTCACACATTGAAGAAGTGCATGCATGTGAAAGCCTGGAATGCTTCCTTAACGTCAGGGAATTGTCAGCTCCCTCTAGCATCACTGAATCGTTCAGGGAGAGGGAATGTCCTCTGAATGCAAAGTTTCCACTCAGAGGAAATTCTCTCTCCCCTAACGATTCAGTAACAAATGTCAGTGTTACATCAAATGTTGTAGAAATTAGCTTTTGCAAGAGGCTTAGGTAACCTTTCGACCATTTGCATCAGTATATACCAGTAATAAGTGAGGAGGACTCCAGGTCTTGGGGGAATTAAAAAGGTTTTATTTAGAAAAAAATGCAGAGTGCAGTCACACACACAAGATAGCAATTCACACAAACACAGCATACAGAGCTAACCAAAATGGAACAATACCTATCTAATGAGAAGAATGTGGAAAGCTGGAGTGGCTCAGACTGGGAGGTCCAAGAGCAACACAGAACATACACAGAAAGTGAATGTGGCTGTGTGCACAGAGGTTAAGTTTTGAAATCATATTTATACCTTAAAACTAGCCCTAGGTGGTGAGCTAGCTAGCTAGATACCAAAGACTGAATGACTTGTCCTACGAATTGACAATAGGATTCTGGACTGGTTGATGGCTTTTAGTATGACAAAAACAGTGATTGGATCAGGACATCCCTGAAATGGATGGATGGGGAAGTTTGGCTGGGGACACAACAAGGGGTAGGCAGAGAAAGATTGGCTTACTGCTTTGAGTGCACAGAGATCCTTTGCCAAGTGTCGAGAGAAAATGCAGATTACTTGGATGAACGTAGGAACACTTTAGATTTGATGGTTTTGTTTTGTTTTGTCCACCTGTCTCAGGGCAAATTATCCTTTTTATCCTGGAAACCTGACCTCATATGAAAGTATGAGGATCCCAAAATACAGGTATGGAGGAGTGCTTAACCGATCTGAATTCAGGGTTGATTGTATGGGAGATGATGATCCTATAGGTAACCTGGATCCAAACCATACTAACCAAACAACTCACACACACTCCACCCCACACATGTCCCAGTGCATTCTAGGCTAGGTCATACTTTTCTTCCTTCATTAGAACAATAAGCCAGCCAGAAGAGAATCACATGATACATTTCCTCTACTCCCAATACATTTTCTCTTGGGGTCCTCTTGTCTTACTGAATCTGGCAGAAAAAGACTCCCTCCAACAGATTTTAATAATTTAAAATAATTAATTCATTAATGTGTTGGATTAACATTAATCAGGAAACCTCTCAAGTTTTGCCAAGTGGGAATTTAATGCACTGATCATTTAAATAATTAATTGTTGAATTCTGTCAAATTCTGGTCACCACTGGAGGAATCTGGCACCAAAGAATAGGAATTCAAGAGGCCAGATCTTTATACTGTTAAGAATCCACCATCCAGCTTTCAAAATCCCAGATTTTTATATTGTTAAGACTGCACAAGTCAGCTTTCAGTGATGGCAGCTGAAGTCAAGCATTAAATCTATGCAATAACATGTACAATGTGTTTCTGTGAAGCTGGCAAAAAGCAGAGAGAATGAAGCCAGCTAAGAACACAGTTCACAGACAGAAATAATAAACTAGGCTCACAGCCGAAGGAGCCCACTCAACAAGTATTATTAAGAAGCAAGCCCTGAGATAACTGAGAGCAGCTTTGCATAGTACAAAAGAAACTCTGAAAGATAATACAGCAGTGACTTGTCCACTCTCTCCCTCTCTTTTTGTGTAACATGCAAAGAAACAACTCAGGCACTTTACAAACTGAAGCTGGGTCGGGAGGTGGTGGGGATTATATGGTTTTGATTTTGATTATTTTTTAATGTAATGACTCCTTTTCAGAATATATGATTCCTCAGTGGAAAGTACTGCAATCAAACAGCTTAAAGACAAGTGAAATATTAGATAAATAAATAATAAATAAATAAATAAATATAAAGCATAAAAAACAATCACTCAGCAGCTTTCCACAGCTAACAGAAAAAAAATAAACATACCTAGGAAAATTTTCTGTATTCTTCTCCCTAATTTGTTTGCCTAAATGAAAGTCACAGTTTTTGACATCTTGGGTAGGTGTTCTCATGATGTTTCCAAAGTACAACAACCTCAGTTTCATTCTCTTTGCTTTCAGAGAGAGTTCAGGCTTGATCTGGTCAAGAGCCCATTTGTTTGTCTTTCCACACTATCCTCAGAACTCTTCTCCAGCACCACAGTTCAAATGAGTTTATTTTCTTCGGAGTTCATCACACGGGAGAAATTTCTCTTAATCTCGAATGAAAAGAAAGTGGGGCCAGAATGCATTCATGTGAATTTGCTAGTTCAGCAAATTTACGTGAATTGGAATTGCATTCAAACTGACTTCCCATTGGCCAAAAATAGCTTGCCATTGCCAGAAATTGCATGTGGTAGTCTATCAAGCAATAACAGTAAACCTCATGATTGTGTTCGGACTGACTTCCCATTGCCCGAAATTGCGTGTGGTAGTCTATCACGCAATAACATTAAACCCCATGATTGCATTCGGATTGCCATTGGATTATACTTCCAATTTTCTTTGTTTGATAAACTCCTTTCTGTCAGCTTTCTTCACGGTCTAGCTCTTGCACCTGTACATGCTTATGGGAAATACCATGGATCCTTGGTACCCACTGGGATTTGGTTTCAACCCCTCCCCCCATATGAATATTAAAATCCATGGATACTCAAGTCTCATTAAATACAATGGCACAATGGTATCCCTTGTATAAAATCAAGTTTGCTTTTTGGAATGTATATATATTTAAAATATTTTCAAACTGTGGGCTTATGTACTGCTTATGTTTAGATTTATTCATTTTCTTTCATGCCATTAAGGAAGTCACTCAAAAATGACAATCCAAGTGTAGGGTCAAAAGGCAGCAGAGTCCAACCAGACAGTGAATAAGTCAGGCAAAAGTAATCTGAACGTAGTGTTGAAAGGTACTTCAAGTTCATTAGAGTAAGAGTCACAGAAAGCACTGACAAAGGCTAGGCCCAGAAGTAATCATTGTTTCTGGCAATGCTCCTTGTACAGAACTCAAGTCCCAGAATCCCATGCAGGCTTAGTTGCAGACATACTGGCTGGCATCCTATTGGGAGTTTACAGTGTTGTAAACCAAAGTACAATAGTGCCATTTAGGAGTTGTACAATCATCATATTCCTGCAGGAGAGGAGCATTGTTATAGGTGCACCATTGGGACCATTCCACAAGCCAAGCAAGCAGCGTAGTATTGCACAATGTTCACAATGCATAACAGTATGGCATTTTATAGGAAAAGCTGCCCTTGCAAGAAGGAAGCCAAAGGGTAGAAAACACCCCCAACTGAGCCATAGGACACTAATAATCCAGAAGAGAGGGCAATGGAAAGTCATAAATGCCCTGTACCTGGCCAGAAAAAAATATCCGCACCTGTTGTAGTGCCTTATCATTCAGTGGGAGCCCCCATCGTGTTTGTGGTGTGGTGTGTGAGGTTCCACTGCACATCACTGTAGTTCTGTAACATGGTTGTATAATATACAGTCAGTGACACTGGTCCATCATTGTAAAGTTATGCACTACAGTCTGTGATGCAGGATCTGAACCAAGGTGAATTATAACAAGGTTTTCTGGGGCTGAGAATGTGTGATGTGCCCTAAGTTTTCATGGCTGAGCAAGGAATCGAACCCTAGTCTCCAGAGTCATAGTCCATGCTGGTGTAATGGTATAAGTACAACAACAAATTCAGTTAACTGTCACTTTTAAGAACATGGTCAACAGTGGTGACTAGAAATTATATTTTGAAGATAAATAAATTAAAAATCACAATTAGGCTATCACTTTGTTATACTGCTGTGTCTCTCTTTCATTACAAATGGGTCTAAGAAAAGTAACTAATTAAAAGATAGATTTCCAAAAAAATGATAAAATTCCCACTGAAGGTGATAAGGAGTGTATTTCATGGCACATGGTAGGTTCGCTTTCCAAGTATGTCACTCTTTACATTGAAACCCCACTTAAAAATGGAATAGAAGCAATAAAGGTATCTGCACTGGTGGAAGTTGAACTACTCCTCTGAGAAAATAAGATTACATAGTTTGAGATAAAATGGTAATTCCCAAAAGGAAAATACAAGATGACAATGACAGCATTGTGTGTGAATAAATGATAAAAAGCCAGTGAATGAAACATGACAATTGCACACTAAACACCTATTATAGAGGCACCCATGGAAGGCAGTTTGTGCCCTGAACTCTGGCTAGAAGGCAGATCAAAAAGAATCTAGATAATCTGTTTCATGCAAGAGAATCTGGATGTGCTGAGGACCAGCCCATTTGATGGTTTAGCCACAGTGAGCCAAAGAGAGAACCAACATGTAATTCTCCAGATAATGGAAATCAAGTGAGGGCACCTTAAGGAATGTCTGAATAACTTTTACAATAGGTGGGGTAGCCGTATGCATTTTTAAAATTGTTATTTTAAGGAGAGGGGAGGGGGTTGACAGATGAATTTGAATGCTTAAAAAACAAAAACAAAACCTTGAGCTCTTACCTGACATCATAAGGGCTCTGAAAAGGAAATTTCAGTGAGGATATATGGCTCAGATATTCCATTCTGCTTGGACAGACTAATGAAACACTTTTTATTTGTGATTTATGAGTCTGGAAAATCGACTCCAGACTTTCTGAAAGCCTTGAAACTATTCTAATCTAGGCCATAGCTGTCAGTTTGGGTATGTCTTTTTAAATAAGATGATAAAAACACTCAGATTTGCAGAGTTAGGCTTGCTGAGCCCACTGAAATCAATGGGCTTAGGGGCACCTCTCTAAATGGCACTACAGCTTTGATGTCAAGTTCACATGCATCCTGATATACCCGTATCACATTCCTATAATGGTCTGGCTCGAGACAATTGCCAACCAAACCTCTCCCATTCTATGATGCTCTTCCACTCTCTGTATAGACACTAACAGCATTGGCAATTGAATCTTGCTTCTATGTTAGGAATGAGATAACATCCTGTATCAGGCCTAAAGGTAGTATCTATCCTCAGAGGGCAAAGAGAAGGTTGTGAGGAATACACAGATCTGCCTTAAAGCTAAGGGCAATTGCTGGGAGGGCAGGGCTTGGGGAAATAGCTATGCTGATGCTACTTCTGCCCCTAGCAATATGGCCAAGTATTGCCCCCTGGATCTATGAGTGCAAATGCTACATATGAGGACTTGAAGGTGGGGCCCAAGAAATATGAGGAAAAAAAAAAAGAAATATAGATAGAGAAACAAGAGAAAGGCTGGGCCCACAACAAGCCCTTGCTCTGCTTACTACTGTGCATTATGTCCATAGGTCTTTCAAAATTAGAGATGAATAGAGAGCAGGTCACGTTTGCTGATGGCACCAAATTATTGAGGAGGATTTTAGAAAAACAGAATTTTGAAGACCTTTAAAATAATTTCTCCAAACTGGGGAATGGCCTTTAAAATGAGAAAGGAATTCAATCTAAGGACATGTAATGTGACACATATTGAGGCATTCCCCTTCTTCACCTAAACATTGATGCGGTCTGAAGTGGCCGAGCCAATAACTGGCTGAGAAAGAGAACATGGGACTATAGTGGGTAACACAATAAAAATATGAACCCACTGTGTAGTTGCTGGGGAAAAAAAGGCATTTTTAGAAATTGGGCATAGATAGAAAATGAGTTGAAAATAAATCTGTCAGTATGATACTGTGTGTATATGTGTGCTTTCAAGCCATCAGTCAGCTTATGGTGACCCAATGAATTGAATAGTTTTTTCTTGGGCAAGAAATCTTCAGAGGAGGTTTTGCCAATTTATACCTGTGAAATATATTCTTCAGCATCTGGTAATCATTGGCAGTTTCCCATCCAAATAATTGACCCTGCTTAGCTTCCAAGATCAGACAGGGTCAATATCATACTACCCTCATAGAAATAGATATAGTCATACTAAGTATGAATGATACGATCTGGGAAAGTTATATAGTAGACCAGAAAAAAAAATGTGTGGCAGAGGACAGCAAAAATGGTCATCAGGTAGCACTGGCTGGTGAGAATATTTGTGTTTTCAAAAAGGCAGCTTTATTAGTCTGTTTTAGTATAAAATGACATAAGGGAAACTAATAGCATCTTTGAGACTTACTTGGAAGGAGATACTTTTGCCATAACCTTTTGTGTACACAGTCCTGCATCTGATGAAGTGACCTGTGTCTAGGGTTGCCATAAGCCAGGACCTCCAAACCGGGACAAATGTAGGACAACATTTTCAAATGTAGGACACGTTTTTATAAAAATGGAGGACCTGTGAAAAAATTTGATGATTTTTAAAAAAATGTTAATCTAAATGCATGTTTCTAAGACATGATCAAAATGGAGGACATTTTGACATTATTCCTAGACAGATGGCAGAAATGGACTTCCCTTTCTGGCCATATTTATATATTTAATAATAAAAATAATGAAAAATAAACAAAAATCAAGACAGGGGTGTATATATGTAATAATAAAAATAATGAAAAAATAAAATAAAAATCAAGACGGGTGTATATATTTAATAATAAAAATAATGAAAAAATAAATAAAAAACAAGACAGGGGTGTATATATGTAATAATAAAAATAATGAAAAAATAAATAAAAATCA
>NC_056525.1:84475770-84504476 GCF_019175285.1 Sceloporus undulatus
AGACAGGGGTGTATATATTTAATAATAAAATAATGAGAAAAAAATAAAAAGCAATAATAAAAATTAATAAAATAAAAAACAAGAAATAAAAATTAATAAAATAAAAACAAGAAATAATTAAAATTAATGAAATAAAATATAAAACAAGCAATAATAAAAATTAATGAAATAAAAAAATAAGTATTTTATATTTTTAAAAATTAATTAAAAAACCCAAAAAACCCAAGGCAGACCTAATGGCCACTGACTAACCTTTCCTTCTGCTCCCCCCTCCTCCTCCTTTTTAGGCTTGTGCGCACGCAGGAAAGCAGGGCAGGTGCGCATGCTGCCGCTGGCCCCTGCTGAGGCCCAGGCGGCGCGTGCAGAGGAGCCCGTCCCTTTTGGCCAGCTGGCCAATGGCCGGCTGGCAACAAAGCAGGGGATGAGCTCCTACTTTAGAGCCCCGCGCACGTGGGGGAAAGCCCTGGCCCTGGCGCTGGAGGCACAATGGCAGTGGCGGCGGCGCTGCTGCCGCCGAGAAGGAGGAGGAAGGCAGAGCCGGAGGAGGAGGTGGGTTGGCGCTGCCCACCAGTCCAGGAAGGGAAGGTGGAGATGTGTTGGCGCCGCGGCCAGCCGCATTAGCAGCAGTGGTAATGGCTGCAGGAGAAAGCCCCGGACCAGGACAAATGCATGGGTGGGGGGCAAACCGGGCCGGGACTGGGAGGGGTCCCCAAAAGCGGGATTTTCCCGGCGGCAACCAGGATATGGCATCCCTACCTGTGTCCATCAAAGCCTATGCTAGAACTGTCTACTTTTCAGGTAGCCACAAAGGTGTTATTTTATGGTAATATTTCAAATAGTTTAACTAGAAAAAGAGGAGATAGGATAAAGGTGTATACAGTACATATGGAGAATAATATATGGGATGATACTGATAGATACCACAGCTTGGAGTCATCCACTGAAACCAAAGTGGAAGATAAAATGAAGTACTTCACACAGTACATAGTTAAATTTGGAATGTGTTACCACTAGTTGTGATAAACACCAAATGTGGATAGCTTTAAAGTGGAGTTGGAGAAGTTCATGGATACTTGACATGATATACCAGTTATGGTGAACACATGTTCTGTCCAATATCTGGAGCAGTTTGGCTCTATTCAGGGAAGCACCGATGGGTGGGTATTACTGGCTTCTCATAGACAACTGACTGACTGCTGTGTGAACACAATGCTGGACTAGACAGGTTTTTGGTCTGACCCAACAGGAGTCTTCTTTTGTTCATCCACGCAAGTCATCATTTGACTTGCTGCCATTAAGTATTGAAAAGGTATGTGTGAACAGAGCCAAATTCTTTATTCAAACCTTTCTTCTACGTTTTTTAAATAAATAAATAAATAAATAAATAAATAAATAAATGATGCTCTGACATAAGCAGCAGCAAATTGCTATATAGGACTTCAAAAGTTACTCTTCAAAAGTAATTAATTACATTGCACTTGCAATGTCCCCAAAGTAATTGCCATTCTAGTTCCAATGTTTATTTTTTAAAGGTATGTCTTTGTCACTATTCAGAAGTAACTAAAATAGTTATTTTTAGGATTTTAAAATATCAAATGCTACAAGCTGCCAGCCTATGGCACAAAATACACCTGAATAGTGAGGTCACCTCTATACCCCTATAAAATACCTTTACAATTGAAAGCCTGCTAAGGTTAGCTTTTGGACTAAAACTATGAAATACTTCTAGAATTCTTCAGCTAGCATTGCTAATGGTTGGGTTGTACTTGCTGTGGAATTCTGGGTGTTGTCGTTCTCCTCCCTCCATACTAACTGACATCCTTTGGCCTGTGAGGGAGTGACCAGGCAGGTCCAGCTCCATCAGGGCTAACCTGAAGAAAGAGAGCCCTCCCTCCAGTCCATCTGCCTTGGTCCAGGCCTCAGAGGGAGAGAAGAACTGCTGGACCTTATCCCCTTCTGCCTCACCACCATTCCCTTCTCCTTTAGTGTTGTGTCTTTTAAATTTTAAGCCTGAGGGTAGGGAACCGTCTAATTAAAAATAATAATTGTAAGCTGTTCTGATAGCCTTTAGGGCTGAACAGCGGGGTATAAATACCAGAAATAAATAAATAAATAAATAATGATTAAGTTCTCCAAACATTACAGTTGCACTATGAAGGACTAATGTTACTTCGTATTATGTTACACTGAAACAATATACATTATTTTTGCTTTAGTTATTGCAAAAATAATTATTTAATGACTAGTGACAAACAGTTAAATTCCAAGCTTTGAATGTGTAACTTCAAATTTGATTTGCTGTTGCCTTGAACTTGTACTAGCTGAAGAAGATCTCTGCATAACAAAAAATTACACCCATAGATTTGAAACAGTTGTCGGCCCCCATGGAAGTATTTTCTTACCAGAACCATGAGAATGTTAATACAGTACTTACTGAGTTACTTGCCTCACTGCAATGTTATGAGGATCAGTGCAAAGCCTGCTTCATAAATGCTAAGTAATTTTATTTTTAATAGTTACAAGAACAGAGCTGGTTCAGATTTATTCACTGGAAGGACGTGTCTCATTTGGTAGGAAATGGGTTTTGGGAAATGAAAAAAATGAAACACTATGTAAATGAGAAACATTACAATGATGGTGTTTTAAAATCTGGTTGTAATACCCAGTACTGAAATTGTCAAAGACTTCTGCCCCCCACCCACAATGGCTTGCCTGAGACACCCTTAAAGATGCTGATTATACTTACCTTTTAAAATTTTCGATTTACACCAAGGGCTTCATTCATCACAGTTCTATCTGAACTCATGTGGTCCAGGACACACTGCTGGAATGATACCAAGTAGGTTTGGGTTCAGTTTCAGTTCATCTGTGGATTCAAAGGGAATACTTAGACATACCGTTTTAGGGATATATTCTGGATATGTAACGTCTCTTCTGTGTATATGCAGGGCTGGCCTTAAGATCAAGCAAGTAGTGATTTTAAGAATGCACTTGAAAAATGTGCTTTGACCGGCAGCATTTCTTTGTTTATGAAAAGGAGTTGTAAACGAGGGTAGAGGTAGAGAAATCCAAACTGTCTGAGGGAAGGAATTAGGCCTCCCTCCCCTCTCTGAAGCTACTGTTAGCCCAGATTTATTTATTTATGTTAGAAATTGGGGGCATGTAGCTCCATTATGTGAGAACCTTAGTAGGAAAACAGTACAGAGTTACTTCCTTACATCCTTGCAAATGCCCTTCTCATTCCTAGTCTTCTTCTGGTTGCTTGACTGGAGTGTCCTTCTTGCATTATCCTTCCTGCAGTTTATTATGGTGCTGAACAGGCTATACTTTGTCAGGACAGTTAATATCAGAATTAGAGATTGGGTCCTGTGTTGCGTGGATTGACTGAATTGAAGATGGGGTGGGAGTGGGGATGAATTATTTATCCCATGCAGACGTGACATCAGTTTCTCAAGCTAACACACTCCTGTTGGCCACCCTGTGTACTCTGCACTGTATTTCAGGTCTCTGTGTTTTCATATTTCATATCTGGAGCCAGCATGTTTTAAGAAGTCATAATGATCTTTTGGAGCACAGGGTGGAAAAGAGTGCAATTGAACTGATTAGTAAGAAATAGAGCCCTCCCTCCAGTCCATCTGGTGCCTTCCGGCCATGGAGGGAGAGATGCAGGCCCAGCTCCATCGGATCTGGCCCAGATTAAGAAAAAGAGCCCTCCCTCCAGTCCATCTGCCTTGGTCCAGGCCTCAGAGGGAGAGAAGAAATGCTGGACTTGATCCCTTCCCCACCAACTCTCCCTTCTCCTTTTGTGTTGTGTCTTTTTAGATTGTAAACCTGAGGGCAGGGAACCGTCTAATTAAAAAGATTGTATGTACAGTGCTGTGTACATTTATAGCGCTATATAAATAAAGCTTAATAATAATAATAATGACTGCTTCCTCACCCTAAGCTCTTTTGCATTTCCTCTTACACTGAGAGACAAAGAAGATCTCAATGCATCAAAGTAATAAGCCAGCTCTTTCTGCCTACTCTTTGATGTGTTTCCAGCCAACTTCCCCGTCCATTTACCCGGGGGTTGTCCTCATCCAATCACTATTTTTGTTATTTTAGTTATTTTTATTTATTATGGTATTTATACCCCACTTACCATCAACAAGTCCAGAATCTCATTGTCAATTCCTGGGAAAGCCATAAAGTTACATTACTAGAGATCACCCCTCCCACCACCAGCAGAGGCTAGTTATCAGATATAAATATTGGTCCCAAAACCTAGTCTATTTGCACACAGTTGGCACACAGAACATACACACACAGTACACATACAGTTGCTACAGGTTGTATTCCATGTGTGAGCTGTGTCACGTTAAGATCCCCAGTCTGAGCCACTTCGGGCTTTCCATGGTCTGCTATTTGGACACTCTTCACTGGCAACAGAACTGTTGTTGTGGATGGATATCACACAACATGGTAAGTGCAGCTGGGGCTTTAGTTGTTGAAAAGAGGAGAGGAATAGCAACCTCTGCAATGCCCCCCCCCAATGTATTTGTTGTTGTTAACCATACTCGAGTCAATCTCGACTCATGATGACCATGTAGATAAGACAACTCCAAGACCCCCTATCCTCCACTACTCTTCCCAGTTTCTGCAGATTCATACCCATGACCTCCTTAATTGAGTTCATCCATCTAACATGTGGTCTTCACGACAGCCTCAGTTTAATCATCTTTACCTCCAGGGAAATTTCAGGCTTGAACTGCTCTAGGAACTGCTCTGCAATTGCTCTTAAACTATGGAACAGTCTGCCAGACGAGATCCGTCAAATTGCCAGCTTTGACAGCTTTAAAAAAAGCTGTCAAGACGGATCTCTTCAGGCAGGCTTTTCCTGAATAAAGTGCCTGGCCACAGAATGACTGCCCCCCACATCATGGATTAGCCCACCACTCTGTTCTTGTTATATTTTTATTGTGTTTTTAAATTGTGTTTTTAATAGATTTTTTAAATTGAACATGTTTAATCCTGTTTTAAGGGGGGGGATTTGGGACATAATTTTGTAAATGTGGATTGTAATATGTTGTGAGCCGCTTTGATTGTCTTGTAACAGAAAAGCGGGATATAAATAAAAGTTTTATTTTATTATTATTTATTAGGACCCACATGTTTGTTCATTTTGCTGTCCATAGCATCCTCAGCACTCTTCTTCAGCACCACATCTGAAATGAATTTATTTTCTTTTTGTCCATTTTCTTAATTATCCACCTCTCGCATCCATACATGGTAATGAAGAATACATTTGCTTGTGCAATTCTGACTTTCGTGCTTAGTTGTATATCTTTGCTCTTAAGGATTTTTTGTAGTTCTTTCATAGCTGCCCTCCCCATTCTTAGTTCCAAATCACACTGGTGAAATAATTCACTTTGAGGCTGCTTTAACTGCCTTGGCTCAATGCTAGGGAATTCTGGGAACTATAGTTTTGTGAGACATTTAGCCTTCTCTGTCAGAGAGCTCTGGGGCCACAACAAACAAATCCTAGAATTCTCTAGTGTGCTTTGGACCTTAGTCTTCTTCTGATTTCTTGACTTCAGTCCCTGTTCTGATCTCTATTTGATCCCAGATATAGGAACTCTTTTACTATTTCTATTTCCTCATTGTCTAGATTGAACTTGTGAAGATCCTCCATGGTCATTATTTTTGTTTTCTTTATGTTCAACAGTAAGCCTGCCTTTGCGCTTTCTTCCTTGACCTTTGCTAGTAGTTCTTCTAGGTCTCCAATGTTTTCTGCTAATAGTATGGGATCACCTGCATATCTTAGATTGTTGATGTTCCTTCCTCTTATTTTCACTCTTCCTCCTCCTGTGTCCAAGCCTGCTCTTCATACAGTATGTTCTGCATACAAGTTGAAAGGATAAGATGACAGGATGCATCCTAGTCTGACCCCTTTGCCAATGCATATGCATGCCTAAAGCAGACTTACACTTGTGTATGGTAATAGTACTATGCTGTTCAGAATATCCTTCTGAAGCAATAGCCTTCTGGATGAATTGTCCTGGCTTGCCGTCCAAAGACATCTGCTTGCCTGTCCACCACTGGCAGTTTTTGGGTCCAAGAGCATCACAGTTGGAGGAAGGATGGGACAAAGCAAATGTGGGGGGAAAATATGCACTAAACATGTTTCTGATTTTCAAATGCCAGATGTGTTGGCAACTCATCTCCATCTTTGACCACATTACAGAGAAATGGCATTTACGGTCCAACCAAAGTCATGAAGAAAAAGACAAAAAGCTGCCAGCTTTCTCCTGTTTCTGGCTTAATACAAAAACACCAAATTGACAACTGTCATATAAAGTAAGACTTTAGATTTTTAACTCTAAACTGTGCTTGACCAGACCAAAGTCTTATCTAATCTAGCTTTCAGTTCAAACAGGTTGCCTATGGAAAAGTCCATAAGTAAAATATAGGCACAATTGCATGCTTCTTCCTGTGTTCCCAAGCAACTATTCAGAGACTTATAGTCATTATGACTAACAGAAGTGTGAAGTGACTGTTATTTTGAAAGGCAAAATTCAAGACTGACTTAGCACACACAAACAGAGAAAAATACAGTGAATGGCATTTTGATCATTTAGGTGACAATGTCATGTAGTGAAGTAGCTAAAAGGAAGAAAACTGACTGATTTGAAATATGCTGAAGGAGAGTTGTGCAGATACTATGGACTGCCAAAAAGATAAATAAATGGATCTGAGAGCACGTCAAGCCTGAACTCTCCCTAGAAGACAAAATGAGGTAATCATACTTTGGGCACATCATTAGATAACACGATTCATCGGAAAAGACTATAGCTTGGTAAAGTGGAAGGTAGTCAGATGGACTGGCTCAATAAAGCAATCCACAAGTCTGGGTTTGCAGGACCCAAGTCTCTTGCAGGTTTCTCATTCATGGGTTCACCATAAGTCAAAGCTGATGTGACAGCACATAACAACAGCAAGGTATCACTGTTGTTTGAGAAGTATGTCTGCTTGTAATGAATGCTCCTATTCGTTTATTTTATCAACACTTCTAGAAGTGGATGGCCACATTTCAAATTCTCTATTCTTATTCTGCAAGTGTTGAAATGTTGTTTGTAACAGATTGAGCACTGAATCTCGAATCTTGCTGGTCCTATATTCTTGGAACAGGGCCATTTAGCTTAACTATATGTACTGCTTGACTAGTGACTTCCTGCCAAAGTGACACATGGAGTTCCATATACACGGGAGTTGCATTCAGATGAAACCATTTCAGGGTGGGCCAAGAATGAGAAAAAATGCATTATGCTGATTGACAGAGCTAGGTAGATGATAATTATGATTTATGCTCACATTCTTTTAAGGAATGCCTTAAAAGGAAATCCCATTTGCCAAATATGTTAATGGTGTATGTAATGGTGTGTTAACGGACACCATTAGGATGCTGAGCAAAATTAAACCTTTTGCCAAGACAAACCTTTTTGATAGTACATTTTATGGATCAGCAGACTTTACAAATGCCTCAGAAAGTGGAACCATAGTGTGAGAAACAGGCTCTGCAAACAGCCTAGCAGTTGCCTCAACCTCAAATCAAACAGACCTGTTAGTAATTAACTCTACATCAATGTTGATTTTATCATCTCATAAATGCTATGGCTAATTGTATAACTGTGATTCTGCATGATATTTAATTACAACTTGTGTTTTGACTTATGAAACACTTACTAAGCAGTTACTTATTTAGCAACAAAGCTGTAATGGGATTTAGTACTTGTTTGAATATAAATTTCTATAAATATTCTATAAATATCAAATTAATACAATTATTAGAACATATAGTATTATTAATACTGGCAGAGGTCCTTTATAGCTATGGAGAGTGCTGGCAGCAGCATCCTAAAACACTCCACTTGACCATATCATAAATGTCCATCACTTGGAACAGCGTTCTGGAGTTTAAGGTGGGTTGATTCCTTAGACATTTATGTAGCTAGGAATATGATGAAAATAATAATGGTGATATTGGCGGGATCCAGACCGGCGCTTTGTGCCGGCCTGGATAGATGCTAGGATTGCCTCAGAACGTCCTTTATAGACACTCCCAAACCCTAGTACATAACTGGGGAGGCATAATGGCGGCGCCCTGTGTACATGGGCGCCGCCATTATGACATCATGGCCACACAGCCTCTAAATGGTGCAGCGTGGGCATGATGTCCCCGTGACGCTGCAGGGTGCTTGGGGCGCCCTTTCAGCGTTATGGGAAGGAGCTCCGGAATATAGCTTCTTTTCACCTGATGCATCGCTGGCACAGCCTTTAAATGGCCGCACCAGCGATGAGGAAGAGAAAGGGGCCAAGTAGCCCCTTTCTCTCTCTCCCTGCAGCTGTTGGGGTGTCCTTGGGGCATGAAGTCCCAAGGACACCCCTTTCCAAGCCGCAGGGAAGCGGTGTTTTGCCACTTCCCAGAGGCCTGGAAAAGTGGTGGATCAGGGCCTCCGGGGCTGCCGCTGTGGCAGCTCAGGCCCCGATCTGTCGGGGAAAGTGGCGGGTGCAGGCCACCCCAAATGGGCGGTCTGTATCCCAACATAGAAACCAAAATGAAGAGGACTGAAAGCATTTCTAAAAGGAATGTTTGATACCTGTAAGTAAATGGCTTGGCAGAATAGATCAATAGACAATGCACATCCCAACTCCTTCTTTAGGGATAGAGGCCCCAAAAACATCTGCACATGACAGTGATGAAAGGCAAGTTCTGTTCCATCCAGTTTTTCTGGGGCTATTGTTGGGCTGGCTGTACCTATGAAACTTCCTTGGAAGATCTTTTTCCTTGGCCAGGAACTGTGGCTTAGCTGTTTTGCCAACAAGTGCCACTTGCCCCAACTGCAGCAGATGATGAAGCTGGCAGATAAAAGCAGAGGTCCTGAGGGGCCAACATCAAAGTGGAAGTGATCACCCCTTTGAGAAAAGTATTCATTATCACTGGACAAACAGAAGCCAAAGTTACATCCATGGGATTTGTATCAATTATAGCTTCCAAGTCAAAGTGGGTTTGAGACATGCTATCTGCAAAGTGATGGGCATCTTGTTCTCAGTGAGCTCAGGGGGAGATATTTAAAGAAAGCACAAAGTCAAACACTACTGCCTGGCAAGCATCATTGTCTTTTCTAGTGAGTTGTGTCTTCCCATGATACATCCAAAGTACAACAGTCTCAGCTTAGCTGTTTTGCCGTCTAGGGAGAATTCAGGCTTGATTTGCACTAGGACTCATTTATTTTTATTTTTCACAGTCCACAGTATCCACAAAACTGCCGCCCAGCACAACATTTCAAATGAGTTCTCTTCCTTTCAGTTTTTTTCACTCTCCACCTTTTACAACTATACATAGAAATTGGAAGTCTGTTCAGAAAACACATTTTTATGCTGAACAGCCATGTGTATTCCTCTGCGGATGAATCCTTCCCACAGTGCAAAGAATTTCTCTCTGTAGCCTCATCACTGGCTATGCTGTTTCTAATGGGGTTTCCTAGGCAGCAGGAAATCCCTTTCTCAGCCAAGACAGGAAGAGTAAATTGATATTCTTTCCATCCTTGATCCAGATATTTTCACATTTTGCAATGTGGCTCTTTAGTCAAAAAATCTGTACAAAAATAAAAATATTTGTCAAAATAACTGTTCAAAAATGCAGTGGATGAAGTAAAATTGCTTGCAAAAATGTATATATTATTTTTAAAAAATGCTTACAAAGGTTTATATAAATACATGCTTTTTTTAAGTGTTAGGAAATCCTGACAAGGAAAATCCTGGACTGATAAGAATCTTTGCAATTTAGGACTTACTCTGTGCAAAACTTCATTTATTTACTTTAATTTTTTTGCATAGAAAATAGCCTTTTCTGTACAGAAAACAATGATTTATGAAACATTGTTTTCTGCAGAAAAAGTTCAATTCTTTTTTTTTTTTGCAGAATAAGTCCCCAACTACAGCATTTTCTGAACAACGATTTCTGTACACAGAGTAGTAGTGTTGCACATTTCGGTGAAAAATGATTATTTTCTTCACATTTACTTCCTGCACAGAAATTGTTTTCTGCACAAAAACATCACATTTGGCTTTTCTGCTAAATAAGTCCCACACTGTAAATAATCTTCGAAAACTGTGCCCTTTTCAAAGATTTTCTTGTAATGGGAATAAATTTGCTAATATTACTTGTTGCTTCCATTGAGAGTGAAATTAGGGAAGAATGACATGCAATAATATGTATAGGAACCTGGTATAAAGAGGAAAGAACAAAGCAAAATAAGAGAAGAGGTTATGAGGCAGGAGGTTCATAATTACACCACGAAGATGAACTGTTGCTTCAGTTATGGCTAACTAGCTATTACTCAGACTTCTGTGTTAATCTCTCCTTTGCTTGAGATATATAGCTCTTTCACTGCATGGAATCAGAAACAAATCAATTTTTTTTAAAAAAAGTGAAGAACGCTCTATGTTTTTGTTTTCCTTCCACATAAAACAGAAAACACATGGTAGGAAAGAGATTGAAAATGGGAGAACATATTGGAAACATATTGCTGCCTCAGGCTGAGTACCCTTACAAACGAGCAATCAAATACTTGCTTCGTTGTGCATGCATGCCCCCACCCCTCGCTCCCTTAAGAACTAGTAATTTGATGTATTGGGGGTTGTTTTTATAATGAGGAAGAAATACGTGTTTGCCTGATTTATGCCATGGCCAATGCTTCAAAAAGAAAAAAAATAGACAAAATCCTCAACAAAGTATGGAGAGTTCTAAAAAGGTCTTGCCAAACAGTGTAAGTGTGCAGGAATATGACAGGAAAAGTTCACAAAGTTCACACAAAGTGAAACACTTGGCCGAGGCAGTGTTTCTCTAAAGATGAATGGTACCAAGCCCTGAAATTTAAGTGATGTCCCTTTTGCATTATTCACAGTGATCCCTCCATCTCCAAGACAGTCTTAAACCGATTTCTTTGCAAAGTGTAGTTTGATTTCTGGTGCACCACTTCCCTTCTCTTTTCTTGCTCAACCATGTGTAAGCAAAAGGAGCAGAGATCTGGTTTTGACCACTCCAAAACAAGTATCTAACAGTCTTCTAACAGGAACAGAAGGCAGCTCCTAAAATGAGTAGTTTTTCTTGAAGTGTTATTTGTTATCTATTGTTTTCTGTCTCAATTGTATAGGATGGCCCAGTAAAATGACCAAATAGCATCATTCCCTACTAGTAAAGGCCATAAACTTTTAATTAGATGTATTATGTATAAAATAAAGAACTGGGGAAAACTAAATTTATCTTGGTTGAGCAGAACTGCTGTGTGTAAGATGAACATTCTGTCTAAGGTAACTTACTTCTTTCAAACAATACCACTAAACATTCCAAAACATATGTTATTGTCATGGCAAAAGACAATTATGGACTTTATCAATAGTCATAAACACCCCCAGAGTCTTTAAAAAAAGTATTATTTCAAAGTACAAAGGAAGGAAGATTGGGATTTCCGCATTTAAAATCATCCTATGAAGCATTCCAATGGAGACAAATGGTGTGATTTATGCTGAGCCTCTATGTAGATACTTGGTTTTTACCAGGAACAGATGATCAACATCCTGATTGGGTCAGAGGGTTGCCATTTATACCTTTTAAACCTAAAAACCTTGCTAAACTAAAAAGTCCTTTTTAAAAAAATGAATTTCAAATATGGAAAAAGTGGCAAAATGTTCAATTCCACCATTATTATAACTGATACCATCCTTATGCCATCCATTATTTTTTCAGTTTAAAAACTGGGAAACCAAAAACCCAAATACAAGATGTATTTATAGGACAACAACAAGAAAGGGGTTCAAATGAAACAATGACTGGATGCTGTCTTTGATTCATGATTTCAGCTTCACCAGGTTTTACATTTTATATCTGATCCTAAAGCAGAGTTTATAATGAATCATTCATTAATTTCATTTAAGTCGCCAGTGTTTCAAAACAACTCTGAAATATGCTGGATTAATATTAAAAATATACTCTGTCTTGATTGACAATATTTAGGGTAATGTAATGGGTTCAAAGCTGGTCTGGGAAAAAGATCTAGGGTTGATTAGAAGATAATTTACCAGTATTGTCCTCATTATAAAATGTCTCTCTGTTAAGATAAATTTCAGCTAAAATATGTGAACAATGTATTAAAATGATTTATAGATTTATAGTACTCCACTGGAGCTCAGCTATATAAATCTGGAAATATCTGCTAGATGTTGGAGAAATTGTAATACTATAGATATTTTCTTTCACATGTGATGGTGTCCAAAAGTTTAAAGATTTTGGGTGAAAATTCTCAATGCAAGGGAAAAAAAATTAACATATTAAAAAAAAACAACCCTACACTTTCACCAGCACAGGGTTTACTCTCTTTATTTAAAGAAGAAATCAAAAATCTTACTAATAAAAGACCTTTTTTAATCTAGCAGCTAGTATGTTGATTGCTCAAAAATGAAAAATGGACTTCAGTAGAATGTATTTTGATTCCTATACATTAAGGCAGTAATCCTATCTAATATCTCCTGTTTTGGGGAAAGAACACATAATTTAAAAAAAATATGGAACAGTCCTATATGTAGAAGTCCATTTAGTTCAATAAAATTGACTTCCAAGATTAAAGCTTTTGAAAGCATTGCTTTTGAACTGAAAATTTACATAAAAAACCAAACATATGCAGATGAATGAGCATCACATACCTAAAATGTGTTGTCTAGAGCACTTGCCAAATGGTGCTTTCTTTCTCATACAAACAGAAAAGAGGTTAAATATGATGATTTGCATAACATTTGAATATTTTAATTTAAATGCAAGGAAGCAAATTTAGAAAATATTGGGGGGGAAATACCATCCCTTAAGCACTTTGCGTGTCAAGAGAGTTTGCGTTCTATTGTAATCAATAGAAATAATGTAGCTAGTTATTTGATGAATTACTTTAACTGGTTTGGGGTCAAGTGCTACTAGAATTGATTGGCCTGGATTCCTAGTGTAAGGGGAATTCCAAGAACTTACACCTATGGAGTGGGGATTGATTCAGACAAACATTCTATGAAAGCATTTGAGTTTCTTTTCCTTCATCAGGGAGGTGAACACGTTAGTTCTCGGCTTCTCCATTTGGCTCTTCAATTTTGTTGTTTTTGTTTTACAAAGTGAATGGGTTTTTTTACCATCAAGGTTGTCCAGTTATCCAGATGTGTGTATGTTACCTTACTTTAAAAGTGGTTGATTTGGAGCCAAAAGGAAAGAGGAAGGGTTAGGAATGTGAAACCTTGTTTCTCATAACTTTGTAGAAGGCAGATGTTTCTCTTCTGGTTCCAACTTTCCTTTTCTTTGCATGAAGGAGAAGTTCTTTAAAAGCTAAATAAATATCCCTTTGAGAAGAGCATGACTTAACAGTGTTTTTCTTTGCATTAACCATTTGGTGGCTGGGATGCCACAGATTCATGCTCTGACTGGGATTTTTGCAAGCCCTTTATATCAATGGCATTCACTGTTGTTTATACATGTAGGCCACTATAAAAACAAAAGTGTCAAAATCTCATCAAGACATTTGATCAGGGTATATATAATTATTGCTTACACCTCAAAATAATGTAGATATGACTGCAAATAATTTCCTTTGTTATTAAGATTCTTGAACAAACCATTCTAATGGCAAATAAAGCCAGGCATATTTCAGTTTTCTAAAGATACAGTTTTATTTGCTGGTGACAGATGATGCTAGATTTGTCCTGTGGCATGTTTAAAATAAACACAGCAAGGTTGTGTTTGCATGCTTTGTCTCTTCAAGGGAAACCCTAAACATTTGCAGTCTTGTTGGAAACCTTTAGCCTTTTGAACAGAAACCCTTGGCTTCTGCCAAGTGTAGAGTTTCATTGTTGTCAGTAGAGCTCTGGTAAAGTGATCCTCACTTCTAGGTTCAAGTTCTGTGCACTCTTACTTTTGAGCTAGCTCCACTGAACTGAGTAAGGTACAGTTTTGAATAGACATACAGGATTACTCTGTGAAATTACTGATTGTCAAAACTGACCTCTCTTCAACCTGGTTCCCCCCCCCGAGATATAGGGGCATTAATATTGGGTGATAATCTACTGCGTCTGCATGTGCCCCAAGGCAGGGTAGCTAAAAACACTGTCCCTATGAGCCTTCCAAGGTTTTTTGTATAAACTCTGGGTGCACTTATCCCTCTTTTTTTTTTAACCAAATCCCACCCCAGCTGATGCCATACAGACCTTTCTTTCACTATGGATAGTAAGGAAAGAGAAACCTGCATCAGGATTTCAGAACTGGGAGATAGCAGATTATTCATTCCTACCCAGGCAGGAAAAAGGATTGATGGTTAGGGTTGTTAGGACTCAGGCACTTGCTGTGTTTCTCAGGGTCTCTAGGTGAGCAGGTCACATTTGATCTGATGGCTTTAAAGGCTGGCCATCCATCAACATCCATTCCTGGCTGACACCTTCAGTGTGAAGGGATTGTATACATATTGTACTTGTGCATTGTTGTTGTTGTTAACCACCCTCAAGTCGATCTCGATTCGTGATGACCCTTTGGATGAAATATCTCCAAAACTCCCTATCCTCCATTATTCTTCTAAGCTCTTGCAGACTGGTGCACCCAAAAGCCAGAAGTGAGGCAAAAGGAATAAGGAATGAGACAATGGATGGAGGCAGTACCACCTGGAGCAAGGCAAGGACTGGAGGGCCAGTGCTGCAACTCATGAGCCTTTCTGTACAAACCCTGAGAGCAGTGGTACATGATCTGGAGGAGGGAATATTCCCCAAGAGCAGTTGGGGAGACTTCCTGAAGCTCAGGAAGCTGGCTGTAATGGTTTTGCATCCCTGCCTAGAGAGTCTGAAAAATTAAAATTCAGGCACAAAAGGTCAAGAAGCTATTCTATTTCATGGCACTCACCTCTCTCCCTCATTCTGCTCAGCTAGTCCCTTATCCACCTGGCTTGCAAGCTCCATTTTTTTCATCCCCGGCCCTCCTCTGCCACTGTCCTCTGACCTTCATAGAGAGCAATACTGGCCAATAACATCATCTGCACTGTGACAGCGTCCAAATTAATGGGGTCTGAAGTACCCCTTACTGAGTTATTGTTTGACTTGTTTTTAAAATTCTGAATCTTGTGCCTCCTCATCGGTTCACATAAATATAACAGAAATTGTGTGGAACACAGCAGTAACAGCAGGATGAGGTCTCTAACAATCTTCTGGTTCAGCCAGAAGGGGAAACAGGTGAAAGATGAAAGAGCTTGAGCTGACAAAAGCAGGCTGTCATGCTGAGTATGTAAGGACATCTCCAAACAAAAGTGTCATCATACAGAACTTTAAGACCTTTGCCGTTTCACTGGGGGAGTGGAACATGTGCATCATTCTTCCATAATGTCATTGGAGCTTAGAAATATTAAGTTTTTCCTGGATTTTATCTATGAGCAATGATACTTTGTTCCATCATGATACTCTGTTCCTTTCATTCATGTATTGTGTTCACTCAGAAGACTTGCTATATTACCATTCCCTTTAAGTCCTTATAAACACAACTGCTTATCTGGGTACTTATTAGTAACTGTGAGCATTCTGTAGAAAATCTAGGTATTAAGCCCAAGATCCTATAGGCCCTTTGCATAATGTAAATATATAGTAAAGGTAAAGGTAAATGTAGTGCCTTGATATGAATGTTTAGTCATAACTGACTGTAGGGGGTGGTACTCATCTGTGTTACTAAGCCAAAGAGCCAGTGTTGTACAAGGACTATTCGGGTAGTCATTTGGCCAGCGTGACTGCACAGAATGCTGTTACCTTCCCACTGAAGTGATACCTATTTATCTACTTGTATTTGCATGCTTTTGAACTGCTAGGTTGGCAGAAGCTGGGACTAGTGACAGGAGATCACCCCATCATGCTGCTCTCGGGCCTCAAACTGCCAACCTTCTGATCATCTGATCATCAGAATTGGTGTCTTAACCATTAAGCACCCCTAAAATATATAGTATAAAATACAAAATATATAGTAGGCTAGTGTATATTGTGTAGTGCGTATAACAACAGTTGCACAACCTATTGAATAATAGCTCCCTTTGCATGAGGTCAAAATTCACCCTCCCTGCAAAAAAGAGGAGATCTAATTGTAATGAGTCTAACCCACAAATACAGAAGGACGTCATGTTGGGACCATGTGACTTAGACCTTTTGGTGCAATATGGAGCAGCATTATAAGAACTTCTCCTCTTCTTGCCCTTCCTCTTTTTCATATTACCAATGTTCTTGGTAGTATCTTTCATTTTGGGCCATGCTCCTCCTTTCCATTCATTCCTTCAGTGATTCTTAGATCTCAGGGCATAGTTGTCATTTATTACTCATGATCCTGTGGGGTTGAATGTGGGGTACTTGTGGAAAAAATGGTTGCACTAAGGACCACACTCGTGCAACCTCTGAGAAAGCATAACTGCTTCTGTAAAACTTTTTTGAGTTTAGTAATGGATGTGCAACCATAAGTAGGAAGCTATGGAAGTGGTATGTTCCCTGAATTAATACTACACACACACACACACACATTCTTTTAGTATCTTCTTCATAGCTGGTAATGGGAAGCTCATAAATTTTATCATCCATAAATAACAGTCCAGTTTGTTTCATTCTTTCTTTACTTGTTAGATTTATATTTTTCTCTCATGCTCATTTGTTTTGCTATTTTTCTCCCTTGCCCTCATTTTTTCAAATAAATTGTTTTTGCCATGGACTGCCTGTGTGCTGGCAGCAGAAGTTACTCTGGTGGTTCTTCCCCTATGTTTACTATTCCTCCATCCAGTTGATCAAGAGGTTGCAGAGCATTCTGGGAACAAAATGATCACCACCACAAAATGGTGCTCTCCCAACAGCTGCTGCCCTCTGGAATGTCCCATAATTTCACAACTTTGGGGTCATTTTGATAGGCTGGAGGATTATGTGGTGTAGCTTAAAATAAATAAATAAATAAATAAATCCTGCAAACTATATTGAACTGTCTGGACATCTCATGCTATGAATCTGCTGAGCACCAATCCTACAGAATCCTGGGGTTTGTAGTTTTGTGAGGCACCAACATTCTCTGGCAGAGAAGGCTAAAAACCTTGTAAATCTAAAAAAATCACAGGATTTCATAGGATGAAGCTACAGCACTTAAAATGGTGGCAAACTGTATTATTTCTACAGTGTAGATGCACCTGTAGTTGGATCTACTGTGGTCCAGCACTTAAACCACTAGATCACTGGCACTCACATATGGGCTGAAGGTGTTGCAATTGCAAATTGAAGGTAGAGAGACCCCAGTGGGTCCTGGCCAGGTAGGAGAATGAGTTGAATGAAAGATGAGAAAATTCAGACTGCTATAGTTAAAAGGGTTTTGAGAACAGATTTGGGATATCCTGGAATTCCAGCTGCTCTGAAATATAATAGGAATGTATGACATGCAAGCGGAAAGAGATGATTCTCTCTTAGACTGCATTGTCAGAAGTGGGAAGTGGATGGATATTTTTGTTAGTTTATTCCTTGTATAAGCTTCAGTGAGCAGTGCATGCTTTATATGCCTATCTATTGTAAGATAGCATTCTCTTGGAACAGATGCACGGCCCATGAAATTCTATAAAGCGTCAGCTAATTTTTTTAAAAATGCAAAGAAATGTTTCAAGTGCAGAGGTTTATTTTAAAGAGAAAATATTATATTCAGTAAATCATATGGAAGTATTTATCAGCACTCACTTTAACTTTTCCAGTCTTTGGTTTCAAAGCACATTTCCAAATGACTGAAGTTCATATATGGCCTTTTAATTTTTTTTTCAGATGAAAATGTTTAGGAAAATTACCTCGGGGTTTATTGTGTATTTATGGTGGTTTTAAAAAAAAACACAACCCAGAAAGAAATTAATGTAACATAGAAAAATGAGTTTATTGGAAACAGAAGGAAAACAGCAAAGACCAAGGAAGACTTTTTGACAGCAAAATATCTGGTTTGCCATAGAAAAACATTTATTGTGAAGTAGTATATTGGGAACCCTGCCCCTTTGTATAGCTCATAGCAGCCTCTAAAGAAGGGTAGGGTTGCCTAAGAAAGTAACCACAAAGACACTTGACCTATCTGGCTACTGTCCGAAAATGTTACCAGTGTGACAAGGAATGTGCTGGTTAAAAAGCACTTCCCATACAACTTATCCAAACTGTTAGAGGATTTAGCACTCATTAAATTATACAAGCCAGTGAGGTGTAGTGGTTTGAGTGCTGGAGTAGAACTTTGAAAGATCAGGGTTCAAATCCCTTCTCAGTCGTGGAAACCCACTGTGTGAAACTGGGCAAGTCACATTCTCTCAGCATCACAGGAAGCCAATGGCAAACCCCCTCTGAACAAATCTTGCCATGAAAACTCCAGGATAGGTTTGCCTTAAGGCAGAAATGACTTGAAGACACACAACAGCGATAACAACAAACAAATTATATCATGCGTGTATCTCCCTAGCACATTTTAAAAACAAAACAAAACAAAATATGGGGAATAATCTAATAAAAGACCATTTGCTAGGGCAGTCTAAGGTGGAAGAATATTAGCAGTAACCTTCCGCTGTGCTGCATCCTGATTCCTTTTGCTACCCTAACTGTGCTCTTTCATTGCTTCCTTATTCCAAACTGTATCATTGGAGTTTATCACACAGGAGGAATTTCTCTTAATTTCGAATGAAAAGAAAGTGAGGCCAGAAAACATTCACATGAATTCACTACTTTAGTGAATTTACATGAATTTGAATTGCGTTTGAACTGACTTCCCATTGTCTGAAAATAGCTTGCCATTGCCCGAAATTGTGTGTGATCACCTCTCATGCAATAAAGTGAAACCCCATGATTGCATTCGGACTTCCCATTGCCCGAAATTGCGTGTGGTAGTCTATCACGCAATAATGTTAAATCCCATGATTGTGATCGGGTTGCCATTGGATTATACTTCCAATTTTCCTTGTCTGATAAACTCCATTCTGAGGTGTCCTTCATTTAAATGAGGCATTGAGGGTGGAGTGGCCATGGAGGCTATTGGGCTAAGTAGCCTACATGGCACCCTTCATCTTACAAAGTCCCTTCTGGAATGTCTCCAGAAATGTCTAGTCTAGAATGGGAGTTTATGGAAAAAAATTGGGCTATAATCCCCCAAATCTACATCAGCCAGTGGCCATGCTGATTGAAGAATTCTGAAACCGTGAAGAGGCTGGACTGGGAGCAGTACATCATGGCAGCATCTGCATTGCTGAAATAATGTAGGTTGACACCACTTTAACTGCCATGGCTCAATGCTGAGGAATTCTGGGAGTTTTCATTTTGTGAGATATTTAATCTTCTCTGTCATAGAGCTCTGGTGCCACAACAAACTGTACATCTCTGGATTCCATAGCACTGAACCATGGCTGTTAAAGTGGTATCAAACAGCAGTGAGAAAATATGTAGCTAAATCAAATAGATTTAATGGATTCACTACAGTCAGGGCTAAAATAAGATTTAGACCTATATCTGCATTTCTGCACAAGGTTGTTTGGAAGTAGGTCTCACTGTCCTTCATGCCTTTTATAGATATAGATACAGGAATATGTTGTAAAGAAATAATGTCATTTCTGTGGAACTATTGTGCTTAATTCTCACTATAGAGTAGAAGGATAGCATTTTTTTTGTCAGACATAAAACTTAGTTTACAATTTAACATCCACTCTCTATTTGTGCAAGATGGGAATTTTAGGTTCTGATGCCTAAACTCATGCAAAGTGACTGTTGGAAATACAACACTTTAAAATGTTAACTAAAAAAAAATCAAAATCCAAAATGTTTGGTTTCATATAATAAAATAATTTTACAACTTAATAAAAACATTAAACTTTAATAAAGTATAAATTCTTGAAGGAAAATGACCATATTGTATTTCCATCAATTCACATGGGTTTTAGAAACAGTGCTCCAAGAGACTGGTTTGTGCTTATGTGGCTGGAGCCTAATTTATGACTACTAGTTGTTATAAGAAGCATCTAAATACCCTAAAGATACCAGATCCTATCTAATCTTGGAATCTACTCAGGGACACTACAGGTTAGTACTTGAATGGGAGACCACCAATTAATACCAGGTCCTGTAGGCTGTATTTCAGAATATTCCTTGCCTAAGAAAACCCTATGAAATTCAAGGGCCACCAGAAGTTGACAGGCAACTTGAAGGTACATAAACATATAGATGTTATAATATTTTGGCCCAAGTGTAGTGTTTTGACTTCTGATAACATATCAGCATTGTAACTATTATAATTAGGACTGGCTTGATAATACTTATTAAAGAATAATATGTTGTCTGCTACTCAGCCTGAAATGTTTATTGCCAAACATTTGTTTATTTCTTTATTTACACCTTCAAGTATGCAGTTAGTGACTTCAATGAATAGGGAATCTCAGTTTCAATAGTACATTGGCATCACCGAAATCAAGTTCCTTGATAGAAAGGCAGCTGAACTGAACAGCAATAAAAGCATTCCAATGTGTTAACAGGAATTATGCATAATTTGCCAAAGTAAAAAAGACCTAACTTAGTAAGATCAAAACAGAGTAAAATTTTAGTTATGTGTTTCAGATGTTTATGTACCTCTGTTCATCCTATTAGAATTTCAGGACAGCTTGTAACTAGTTATGTTCTAATATGATGAATAATAATTAAAAAACACACACACTTTCATAGCAGTGTCAAATATCTAAGTGAACAGAAACATTTTTTTCCTGGCAATGAAAATATTGTGGCATAATTGCCATACCTGCTGAGAAGGGCCTTTCCTTTGCTGCTATGTACCATCCTTCTGATAAAGAAAGGATGTGGTGCTGGACTTTGGCAAAATATCTCGACACATGGAGAAATTGATCTGATGGATGTTGTCAGCATGTGTCACTCATCATATCAACCTTGGCAATTATACAGTGGTTTGTTGTGTAGTGTAGTGGTTTGATCGTTGTACTAGGACCCTTATTGCATGAGTAAACAAAGTGGAAACAGAGCCAGAGAGTAGTGGCTTTCTCCATGCCTTACAACATGGCATTTTAGTGCTTCTGTGCTCTCCCTGCAGGAGACAGTTGTGAAAGTCTGTCTTTTGTTGAGTGGATTTTTCCAGCTAGCAAGCAGATAGGCTTTTACAACTGTCTCCCACAGGAAGAGCACTGAAGTGCTATGACATCATATGGTAAGGCATGGAGAAGATCACTACTCTCCGGCCCATGTGTCAAGATCCTTTGCCAAAGTCTTGAAAAAAAATCTGTTCAACAAGAGAAACACTTTTACAGCTGTCTCCCATGGGAAGAATGCTGAAGCACTATGACATCATGCGGTAAGGCACAGAGAAAGTTGGTATTCTCCAGTTCTGTTTCTGCTTTGTTTTCTCATGCAATAAGGCACTAAGACTCCAGGAGCCCTGGGGATGAATAATCCCCATTCAGCCATGGAAACCCACCTTGGGGAAGTCTCACCCTCTCAGTTGAAAAGAGGAAGGGGCATGACATACCTCTTTTGAAAAAAAAATTGCCAAGAAAACCCTGCCATAAAGTCATTGTAAGTTGGACTTCATCTGAAGGCGCAAAACAACAAACAATAAATAGTGACCATGGAGGACCTACATAAATTCAAATTAGGAATTTGATGAGGAAATTGAAATAATTAAAGACTTCTCATACCTTGAATCAAGCTTCTTTCAGAACGGAGACTGTAGTCAAGAGATAAGAAGAGGAGTAGGAATGGGAAGGGAAGCCATGAAAGAGCTAGAGAAGATCCTAAAGAGTAAAGATATATAACTGAACACTAAAGATAAAGTTGTCCAAGCATGGTATTCCCCATCACTAGAGACTCTTTCACATGGCAAAAAATGATGGGAGTATAGTAGGATGCTCCTGTCAATATCGTGCAATTGCTTGAACATTATCAGATGACATTGTGTGACGTCACCATGATTACAGCATTATCCTGTGAATAAAGAGTAATTTTAGCACTGCTTTTCATTCACGAGACTTTATCCTGAAATATCCCTGGAGCCAAAATGATCGAATTGAAGCTGTTGTACTTTGGCCACATCATGAGAAGGCTGACTCATTAGAAAAGACAATAATCCTGGGAAAGGTTGATGGCAGAAGAAAGAGAGGAAGATTGCACACCAGATGACTAGATTCAATTAGGGAGGACAATGGCATGAATCTGCAAAACTTAAACAGAGCAGTAGAAGACAGAGAATCTTGGAGATGTCTCATCCACAGGGTCGCCATGGGTTGAGTTTGACTCGCGGGCAGTTAACAACAATGATAGAACTCCACATGTGGAGCTATGAGTTGGTTGTGCTATATAACTCTCTTGAATGGCAATGATTCACAACAGAATGCATCACTGGATGTGAAACGAACTACAGAACTAAACACACACTTGAATGCATATACACATGTCAAATGGTAGCACACATGCAACTCTACCTCAGTTACTTTGAACTGAATGTATATTTGCACATCAGACAAACATGTTCAATGTATGGGTACATAAGACACAATGGGATGCCAGCCACTACATTGCTCAGCATATTAAGATTAAGCTTGCTCTGGATTTGAGGAAACGTTATGCTTTGTCATTAGAAGTCAATTTAATGAAGCAAACACAGTGAACATAACAGTAGCCCAGGAACTAAGGCAAATTTGGCATAACATTCTGTCATATGGCATAAATTGTGCAAACATTTTATTCACATGAGAAAACAAAGTGGAAATGGAGCCGGACAGTAGCGGCCTTCTCTGTGCCTTGTTGTGTGATGTCATAGCACTTCAGTTCTCTTCCAGAAGGACACATTTGTAAAAGCATGTCTTTTGTCTAGCTGGAAAAATCCATTCAAAAAAAGATACACTTTTATGGCTATCTCCTGTAAAAAGAGAACTGAAGAGCTACAACGTCATGCGGTAATACTGTACATGGAGAAAGCTGCTACTCTCTAGCTCCGTTTCCACTTTCTTTTCTCATGTCATAAGGCTTTCTTCCTCACAGGTAGTTTCTCATAGGCAGACAAACACCTCTTTCTCATAGGTAGACAAATATACACAAGTCTCTTTTGCTGTGAGTACACATGGTGCATGCATCAAAGATCATCAAAGTTAATTTTTGGATGCAAGCTCCCAGAATTAGCTCTTCTAGACACTGGTATGCATGCTTAAATAGAATAGGTGGAATGTATGTATTCATCACAGCAGAGGAATTAAACATATGTAGGATTCACAGAGTTTTATACACAGAAGAGGTATACATAGTGTAAGCCTAAGATAGGGAAGGTATGCCTGTGCTGCTCCTTCTGCCTTGCATGAATTTGAAACCTTTTTTAATACTAAATTCTACTTCTACTTTAAAATAGGGTTTTCCTGCTGAAAGCATCTGCATGTTTTCTTTTCACTGAGTCAGCAGATAGAGTGACAGTTGGCAACCTCAGCTGGGAACAGTAAGACATCTTGTGCAAGATGCTTTATTCTCTGCAGGTTGCTCAGATATGCTGTAACAGAGCATTACCGATTAATGAGTGCTTTCTTTCCCTCTCTCTGAAGGGTTATAAAATAGTTCGATGAATGCCCTACTCCCCATCTTCTTACAGATGTCCTGGCAAGATCTACAGTACAGCTCCTCTCTCATTATTACAGAGGTTCAGCTGAAGTGAAATAATGGCTTCAAATGTCAGAAGGGAGTTTTGTAGTTTATAGGCAAGAGCTGTTGCGAACATGTGTAAGATATTTCATGTGGATGATGCAGAACCAAGTTCTGGCTGAACAATGGCAAAAGTGTGGATAAAATATCTAGGTGATTTACAGTTTAGGGATCTTGGAATATTGCTGTTAAAAGTAATCCAGTTTTGTAATCAATTATAGGGCTTGAAAAGTAACTTGGTCTCAGTATGCATTGTGGCACTTTCAGAATAACTTGTTCCAGTGCTAGATTGTTGGTTTTTTTGGTTACTTTAATTCTTTTCCTCCTAACAAAACCCCACATAAGGTTGATAAGAGAACAGCACAAAAGTTGAAATTTCTAATGAATAGTGGCTTTAAAATGACTTTTAAAAGTAATTTTGAAAGTAACCAGAAACTTATAGTGATTGCAGCAATAAAATATCATCCCTACTAATCCAGTTTTGATATGCAATTTATTTATCCTTACAAAAACAAAATGAATTTCCTGCAGATAGGTCCTTTATTTGTGATGTGTATCTTTTTAGGTTCAAGGTTGCCAGCTTCCATCCCACAAGTCTATGCTGCTTTTTAATGTTTGGCAGCAGGAGGCAATGTGGTTTGAATCCCCACTTGACCCTGGAAACTCATTGGATGATCCTGTCACACTCTCTCACCTCACCGCAACTCCTTTCTGAACTAATTGTGCCAGGAAAAAACTATGATAGGTTCATCTTTGGTTTACCATAAGTTAGAAATGACTTCAAGGCACACAAAAACAACAAAGTGTTAGATGGCCTACCCTAGCTTGTTTCGTTCTTGCTGCTTCCATTTGTCTTTTGATTTGCTGTGTAAGCTAAACCTTGATCACTGATAATTGTAAGATAGGTGGGAATGATTCAACAGAAATGCCCAAAAAATAACTATTGGTACAACAGAACCCACAACTGCTCCACTTGAACAGCAAAAATATGACAACAGAATACAGCGTGCTTGGGTATTAGTGAGATGGTCCTTTGGAGGTCTAAACAGAACTGGAGAGGCAGTGTGGTGCAGTGGTTTGAGTGATGGACTTGGACTCTGGGAGACCCTTGCTCAAATGCTCACTCAGCCATCAAAAACCACTGCCTGACCTTGAACAAGTTATATTCTCTCAATCTAAGAGGAAAAGGAAACCTCCCTCTGAACAAATATACCCAAGAAAACTAGACTAGAATTGCTATAAAATGGAATCATCTTGAAGGCATGCAACAATAACAAAGCACAATTGGGACACCTGAAGGTTCAGTGGGGAGAAGGTGGGCCATATGAAGCAGAGAATACACAGATCATGAGAAATAATAGAAAATATAAAAAGTAAAATGAGGGCAGGTACTGTATATTCACTTTGCTTCAATGGAATAGAGGCCGAAAGAACTTAATTTATTGTTCACAGTTGCTTGCAAATTCCCACTGTACCAAGAATGGCATGTAGGTTCTTGATTTTGGTCATGAATCTACAGTGAGGTAACTACCTCAGTGAAACCAACAATAGGATGTTGCTACCAGTCATCTGAAGGATAGACCTTTAGTCTACTTGGCAACAGGGATCACAGTACAAATGCCATGGTTTTTCAGCCTAAAGGAGGGCAAGACTGATTTAGATGATGATAAGAAAAGGATGTGAGCCTGAGCTGTTATTAGGAACCCACTTCAAAAAATTCAGAATGCAGTTCAAAATTATAATATGAAATTGGGTTCCTGCCTAAGCCAAACAAAACAATAAACATAGATAGAGGGAAGGGAAGTGGGAAACAGAGATACTTTTTTTTTTTGCAGAAGAAACAACACTATTGTTTGGAAAACCATGGCTGAGATCCTGTATTACATTGTGAGAAGGTAGAGCTCTACCAGGTGTAACTATAGGGCTGGACATACGGGTGCTTTGTGACTCCCTAATGCCAAAATTAGGGCTCGCTATGGCACAGCATCTATATGCACCCAGCCCTAATATCAGCACTATTACATCTCAAGACTGTGGCCCCATCTACACGGGGTCCAGCCTCGTGACATGAGGGCTGCAATGCAGTCCTTATCATGCTGCAAAAAGGAGCCACTCTAGACGACTCCTTTTTTGCTGTGCTGTGTTGCCGCCCTGTTTGGTTGTCGCGGCAATGCGGCCTCTGTGTACTATCCCTATGTGCCCTCCCCCCTTATTGAGCCTTTCCCTTCCCTCTATGGGCTTATCTACATTACTAATAAACCCCAAATACCCCCTTGATACTACACAGCTCCAAACTCCCACATTGGGTCTGGGCTGTTTACGCAACACCTGGATCCATTTTGGGGTTTTCACCCTTTGTCCCACATTAAAAAGACTTCAGATTTTTCCAGAAAACCAGGAACAATACTGGCCAGCTCCCTTCTCATGTGGTCTCTATGAGCATCCCTGCTGAGTTGCTCTGTGGGTGTGAGTCACTTTGAGGTAAAAACTAGGCTGGGCACTTTGTTCTGCCCTCAGAGAGATTGATGCCCACAGTGGACCCCAGCTGCCACACAGAGATCATGTGGGAAGGCAGCCTCCTGTCTTTCTCCAAAAACTCATAGCAGGTAAAGGGGGACTTGGATGGAATTTGGGGCCAGAATAATTGAGGAGCAGCCCAGAGTATTCTAGCAAATGTAGACATGCCCTATTGGGACAACTTCCTAGCAATGCGATGGCAAGGAGATAATGTGTGGTGGCTAGGCAGTAGCAGGCTTTGCTTCAGCAGCCAGCCACAGCACAACAAGGGTATCCTGCTAAGCACTTCAGGCATCCTGTGATGTTTGAGCGTAGGATTTTCTGTTCCTACATAGGTCTTAAATCCCAGTAATGTCCCCACCCCTAGTGTCACCTGATGCAGGGGGGTTGCTGAGGGAGGTGGCACCAGCCGAAAGTGGGCACTTGGCCCTCTCCTTCACTGTGGCAGTGGTGGTCTCCTTGCGACAGCCAGCCAGATGTGAGATTATGTGAATTTCTGAAGATTTCAGCGTATACTCTGGTAAAAATAAAGCCCCCCCCCCCCCGAGTTTATGATATTTTTCAGGTCTCTCCCCTCCACACAATTCTGCGAATGGAGAAGAGTAATTGCATTATAAAAGGCTCATCTGAATTACCTTCCTGATATGTAGGAATAGGTTCTGTTGGCTGATGTGGGCAATTTAAAGCAACGAACGAGGTTTTAGATGCAATAGAAAACTTTCATAATCAGCTGTGTCTGCCATACTATTTAGTAATACTGACAATAAGATTATTAGAAAATTGAAGTATTTTCTATTTTCTTTGCCAACTGGGTAGACAATGAGTTTAAATTCAAAAGAAAGCAGAATACCAAGTGGTTCAGGCAAAATATTAGATATAGATTTTCTCTCTCCCAAATCTATTTTTTCCATACTTCTATTGTGTCCAATCTCCATAACATCACTTTTACATTGCTGTTGATTTTCCCCCTCTACATACTTCTCTGCAGCAGCTGTCAGATGGTTAAAATGCCAGTATTACAAGCTGTAATAAATATATCCTTTCAAAACCTTTTGCTACGGTTGTACCCATTGGGAGTTTATGTAACGCACTGAGTGGTTAACAAAATATGCATAAAGAACATTAGCTTCCCAGAGATTTAAGCATTGTGTGGCAGCTCAGAAATGACTCACCCGTTGTATATGAGTGTTTGTTGCTTTATGTGCACAGACTTCATAATAAAAACTGTACAAGGTGTTCCATGCTTCAAAACCTTGTCCAACTGCAATCAATCCATGAAATGAGGGGGAGGAGCTAAATGTTAACTCTCAGGGACATCTTTGACATGGCAATATGAGTGCCTTGAAGTCCAGACAAGGAGCCAGGAAGCCAAAGAGTTAGCCTTCCTGTGAGTTCTGCAAATGAAACCAGAAATAGCCTGTGCAATGCTTGAAGTCCTACACATAAACAAGCCAGATGCTTATTTAGACATTATTTGTATGGGGTGTTGCCATTTTGTCACATTGTTTACAGAAGATTCAGGGTTATTGCTGGACATTCTCTCAGCAGAGAGATACCTGAACACACACACACACACACAGAGAGACTTTTCTCCAAATGCAAGCAACATGAGATCTAGAGATAGGTGGACTGCTGGATATATTAGATCAAGATCAGGAAATATGTCTCTCTAAATGTATTTGGACTGTGTTTGCCATCAGCCCTAGTCACCAAAACTGATGATGAGGAATGATGAGAGCTGTAATAGCACAAGATCTGGAAGAATGTATGATTCCTGCCTCTGCATTAAATCATTTCCATTCTTCTCTTTGTCACTGAACAGAAAGTATGCCTCTTACTTCACATATTTACAATTTCAGAATAACTGTTTCAGATTTGGCTGTCCTGGATATTATGAAGTTTAGGAGCTGTCCTAAATTTTATATCGTAATGCAGAAATGGCGATGTGAAAATGGCTTGACACAGCAATATGGTAATGAGCATTATGCTAAGTCCTGGGAAAGACTGAGAGTGCCTTCACTATATTACCAATATTCCAATATACAGTATTACCTTTAGTGAATGACCATTCTTAGTGATGTTCCCATAACCATGAAACTCTGTTCTTCTATATCACCTTCCAAAAGTTAAAGATGAACTAGAGATTTTTATTTAAAGCCTTATGTTTCCAACATAAAGTTTCTAATGGTGCTCTAATTTATAGATGAGAAAACAAAATGCTGTTTTTTTTTATAATGCTAGTTTGACAGTAGAGGACGCTATTGCATGCAATGATTCTGTGTTCTGTGCATGCAGTGGGGTAATGACAGCTATGTGACACAGCCATTCTGTAATTGTTGCCACCACTAGCAATACCACTACTGTTGCTACTGGTACCTGTGCTATTACTAGAAAATAATAATAATAATAATAATAATAATAATAATAATAATAATAATAATAAT
>NC_056525.1:84504486-84505214 GCF_019175285.1 Sceloporus undulatus
GTGAAACATCAATCAATAAATACTGGCTGACATTCTGCATTGCAGTTATGGATTTGTAACCTAAAGTTACAAATCTGCAACTGTGCAGTATTAATTAAGACTACCTAGTCTTAGTGTAAGACTAAAAAATGACCCTCAGTCCACCTTAACAGCCAGCAACTTCATTGGGCAAAGGAGGTCTGTTCAGCTGTTGACAGGGGCTGAAGGAGGATAACTTTTCCAGCTCCTCCCATCTGCAAGTGAGGCTGCAACAATCAGAAGCAGGACCTCATTGCAATTTCTTGTTGCAGCCTTGTTCACTGGTGGGAGGGGGCTAAAAAAAGTCATTCTCCTAGAGTCCCAAACAGCAGCTGAAGAAACTCCTTCACCTGATGCAGCTGTTGGTGGTAAAGGTGGGCCAGGGTGGTAGTGGTAGTCAGGCCAGGAGGTGTTAGTTAGTTACACAGATGTAACTAACTAATGTAGAATATTGGTATCTGTTTCCATTTCACTGGCTTTTAATAGCCAGGGACACATGAGACAGAGTATTAGTCTGATATGTTGTCATTGTTTTAGCTGTTCTTCATTTTACATTCTCTATGCATGCTTTTTCTTTATTCCTATCTGCATGAAATGTCAAGGAAGTTGGAATATGGGCAAATAAAAAGGAACAAACAAATATTGGCCATATTATTATTATTATTATTATTATTATTATTATTATTATTATTATTATTATTATTATTATT
>NC_056525.1:84505224-84516835 GCF_019175285.1 Sceloporus undulatus
TTGACTACTCTCATTGCTTGTACACTTCTAAGCATACATAGCATTACAGGGACCTTGGCCCTAAACAGACAAGCAAAAGGTGCTGTCTTCCAGACGATCTGGTGGTGGGGTATGCAGATGATGCATGGCCCTGGATTGGCTGGAAGCTGTGCCGAGGCCAGCTAACGTGACCCAAACACTGCCACAAAAGGAGTGTTACTTGCTGGTGGCCTGTTCTGGACCATGGCATCTGGTTGCCATGGGTCCACCACTACTTAGGGCTCAATCAGGGCTGGAGGGGCCAGAGGCTGGTGTATTTGACCCCCTTGTCTGATAATTATTTGAGCAAAGTTGAAAAAAACAACCCCATAAATCTCTTATTTTGATTGAAAGATAGACTATGGTCTTTTGAATTATTAGAGAAGCTTGCTAGCTGAATAAGAGCTCTGAGAAATAATCAGACAGACTCCACAATTTATATAGTGTGGTTCCCATTTATTTATTCCTTTGTTAACAGTGACAGTCATTCTTATTTCTACCAGGTACTCAGCTACATGATTTATTAACCCCAAATTGATCAGTATTGTATGTACAATTTGTATTACAGTGTGCATCTGAGGTGTTCTCTTTGCTCCAAGAACTGCAGTACATAAAAGTAAATCAGGAAGTGTGAAGAGATAACACATGGTGATTGGGTACCATATGCAATGGCTTCAAAAGGGGATTAAACAAATTCATGGAGGATTACGCTGCCAATTAGGTTGCCAATTATTTGTCATGATGGCTGTATATTATCTCTGGGATCGGGGGAAACATGCTTCTGAATACCAGTTCCTAGAGAACATCAGCAGGAAGAGGCTACTGTCTTCATATCCTGTGTATGTGCTTCCTATAGGCATCTGCTTGGCAAGTGTGGAAATAAGTATTCTGAATGTAGAATAGGCCTTTGATTTTGTCCAGCAATTATCTTCTTTCATTTAGGGATGGAAAGAATATTACAGAATATTCATAAATTGTCAAAACATGTTTTGCAAGTGTCCAGAGACTAGGACCCGGAGCAATGGATGCAAGCTCCAGGAAAAGAGATTCCAACTTAATATTAGGAGGAACTTCCTGACAGTAAGGGCTGTTTGACAGTGGAACACATTCCCTCAGAGTGTAATGGAGTCTCCTTCTTTAAACAGAGGCTGGATGGCAATCTGTCGGGGATGCTTTGATTGAGTGTTTCTGCATGGCAGGGGTTGGACTGGATGGCCCTTGTGGTCTCTTCCAACTCTATTATTCTATGATTCTATGATTCAACAAACCATGATGAGAAAACTCCTGGACTGAGGAAATTTTTTGCAGTTTGGGCCTATGCAATCTATGAAAAATTTACACATGGTAACTTTGTACAAAAACAATATTTTCTGTGCAGAAAATATTTCTGAGCAGAAATTTTATTCCCTGTGCAGAAAATTCTGTTTCCTGTGGAGAATATGTTGTTTGGTGCCTGAAATGACCATGCATTTAATAAGTGCTGAGTGATGAATGTTTTTAAATATTGTTCATTTCTTGAAGACATTTATGTAGCTAGAAGAAAATTGGTAAAATTATTTACTGTTTCTTCCGAGAGGAAAACTAATGAAGAATTTTGTTGTTGCTGCATACCTTCAAGTCCTTTCCAACTAATGGCAACTATAAGGTGAACTTATCATGAGGTTTTCTTGGCATGTATTCTTGGCATGGGTTTGCAATTGCCATCTTAGATTGAGACATTATGACTTGCCCAGTGCCAGCCAGTGAGTTTCCATAACCAAGTTGGGATTCCAACCCTGGCCTCTATAGTCCAAGGCTCAAACCACTATACCATGCTGGCTTGCAGTGAAGAATTAACTCCCCTATTACTTACTAGTACAAAATGAAGACACACCTGTGGGGTTAGTGGGGAGAAAATAAGGAAATTATACAGAATATTTGGGAGGGTTGCATTCAAACAATATTGAGTTGGATGCAGATTTAAGTGTATGTAACTAAGGTGAAGAGACTCAGATTAGGGTAGTGGTTTCAGCATTGGCCATGACACTGGATACCAGGATTTGAATCTTTCTCACCCATGGAAACCCACTAGGTGACCTTGGGCAAGTCATATTCTCTCAGCCTTGGATGAAGGCAAAAGCAACCCCTCTCTGAAAACATCTTGCCAATAAACTCCCATGATATGTTTGATTTAGGGTCGCCATAAGTCAGAAATGACCAGAAGGCACAGGACAACAAACTGGGGTGGAGAAAATAAACATCTCTTCTCCTTTGCCTTTTAATTCCCCCAACCCCTTAAAAATATTATCAAAAGAGTCAGGGGATTCTGCTGAGTGGTGTGAACTGTGATGTCTTTGAAGGGGAGGGGAACCTCTGAAAATTGGTCTAAAGCACCTTTTGTGAATGAGGCCTTTCTATTCTCAAAAGGCAGATTTTGGATCCAACCCATGAACTCCTCGTAACAGTCCGATTTCATAATTTATATTGCAGGTTTGGGTAGTTTGCTCTCAAGCTCTTGTCTCCCCACTCCTCCACTCAGTTCCTCATTTGTACTATCAAGATAATTCCCTTCTTTACCAGGCATTAGTGAAGACAAATGTCCTTTCTGACCGGACAGAAAGTTAAACATAATTCTCCTCTGTTCTTTCAGAGGTACAGAAAGCCTTGGACTCTGAACAATTTGTAGCCTAGTACTTCTTAATGCTACATACTTTCATATAATGGATGATATGGGCTATCTTCCTATCCAAGACATATTTTGTGGAAAAAAAGTAATAGTATTGTTTCCCATTAGCTGTATGACTTTATGGGTCATCTGTAGTTTGTGTCTGGCAGTGGAAGTAGTGGCAAGTGACATTCTTCATGATAACTGAATTTATTAAATGTCATTCTATAAATGTTGTGGATAACATATAGATTTTCAGCCTACAAGCATTAATGCATCAAGCTTAATATAAGTTATTTTTATTGATTAAACAAACAAACAAACAGTTTAAACAGGTATATCAGCAGACTTTATAGCAATGCATTTAAAACTGGTTTTATTAGTACCCTCTCTGAAAATTTTCAAAAATGAGCATTTGTCAAGTGAAATGGGAGCCAGCTAGTGTTTGGCCCTAATGCTAATGGTTAGGGGTGCCTGCCAAGGCCCACATCCCTAGAGGTCATCCTCGGGAGCATCCTCTGAAGCTTCTTGCTACTTTTCCTCCCTGTGGCCATTATGGCTTCATATACTGTGCCTGAACATGCAAGAAGTGCCAAGAGTGAGGAATCATAGAAGTGGAAGGGGCCACAAGAGCCACTGACTCCAACTTACTGCCATAAAAGAATATACAACTATAACACTTCTGAAAGTGGCCTATCAAATCTCTGTGTAAAGATCCCCACAGAAGAAAAATCCCATACCTTCTGAGGCAGTCTATCATACCATTGGAAATCTCTTACAATAAAGAAGTCCTTCCTAATGTTTAGGTGGAATCTCTTTTCTTGTAATTTGAATCCATCGGTTCATGTTCTTGTCTCTGGAGCAACACAAAACAAGCTTGCTTCATCTTCTATATGACATTCCTTCAGCTATTTAAAGACAGCTATCCTGTCATCCCTTAGTCTTCTCTTCTCCAAACTAAACATACATAATTCTTCAAGCTGTTTTACATAAGGCATGGGTTGCAGAGCTTTGATCAACTTGCTTGTCAGTTCTTTCAACACGTTACAGTTTATCAATATCTTTCTTGAACTGTGGTGCCCAGAAATAGACACAGGTGTTTATCAGACGAGCTCTTAAAGAGGTACTATTCCAGTGTGACTCCTCTAGCTGCCTCCTGTTGCATGCTGGGATTGGCAGTTTTAAGGAGGGGTATTTAGAATTCTCAGGCAGAGAAGTTTAGCTCCTTAAAACTGCCAATCCCAGCATGCAACAGGAGGCTGCTAGAGGAGTCACACTGGAATAGTACCTCTTTAAGAGCATAGTGTGATAAACATCACAGTGTTCTAGCTAGTCTGGCCAAAACAGATGTGTATGGCATTAATACTCTTGATCTTACCATTGCCTAGAACTGCATTGGCTTTTTTTGGTTGCTGTATGATGCTGTTGACTCATGTTTAACTTGTGGTCTACTAAGACCTCTAGATCCTTTTCACATGTACTGCTTTCAAGCCAGGCACCACCCATCCTATATCTGTGCATTTCATTATTATTATTATTATTATTATTATTATTATTATTATTATTATTTGCCTAGATGTAGTACATTACATTTATTCCTGTTATGATCAGCTTCTCATGTGCCTTGTATTCTTTCACTTGGAGGTTGTATGGATGGGTCCAGATAGAGGTAGTAAGTAAAAAGGCAACAGGTGCAGATGTGAAGACGAGAAGAATTCCACTGGGTTCACTGTTTGCATCTTGCTCAAGAACCCTCCAAACCCTAGACCTGGCACCAGTAGTGCCACTAATTCCACTTTGTTTAAAACTGATTCCAGAGGCTGGATGGCCATCTGTCGGGGATGCTTTGATTGTGATTTCCTGCATGGCAGGGGGTTGGACTGGATGGCCCTTGTGGTCTCTTCCAACTCTACGATTCTATGATTCTATGATTCATATATGCATACAAATGACCTTATTAGTAAGTTAGTTTTAACAGAAATGGACAACAATGACATGCAGATGCCACCCGTAACTGAATAGTGAGTGGTAAGAGCATACACTTGGATCTGGAGCATCATCTTATCCATGCTTGGTTATGAATGTCTTCATCATAACACTTAGGGTTCCCAGGTCAGGAGTATCCATGGCATTGGGGTTGCAGAGCCAACATCTGGGACCTAGGGCTTTTGAGGCTGACCCCAATGATGCCATTAAGCATGATAATATTAAACATCAACAACTACAACTGAAGGTAATGTGATGATGATGATGATGATGATGATGATGATGATGATAATAATAATAATAATAATAATAATAATAATAAACAAAACTAAGACTAGTAAATGAAGAAAATATATACACATGCATTTTCAAGGTAATGCTCTCATCCAGAAATATCTCCTCTAGCCCTGAGGACTGGAGAAGAGGATCCAGACCACAATACTCAGATCCAAGACTTGAAATGTTGTAACCCTAAACTATATCCCATATTTGTGAAAAGTAAGTTCCTAAGCTTTGCTTGTCAAATCTGGTATCAATCGTGGTACTCTCAGAGGTAGAACTAACTGCATGTGCAAGTAAGATTTTAGCAGAAGAAAGAATATTTGGTATTGTGGCCCCAACTCTTCTCAAGGGTGATCTAAATCTATGTTTGCCTCCTAGTCAGAGCCTCTGGTCAGCTTGTGGTATTGACATGGCTGTGTCTCTTCCATTGGCCTGTGTAGACAGCATTTCAGATCCTGTTTTGATAGGACAGAGACCTCTACATTTACTTAACCTTCAATCTGTTGCTGAGTAGGAAGCTAAGCAAACTGAGGTGTTACTTCCTTGGGACTGTTTAGATGCTTTTATTTAAGAAAGGGAAGCTCCTGGCTTCTGAAGAGATTGTTTCTCCTGTTTGCCCTTCTGAAGGGAACTTCCATCTCCTGTGACTGACCCAATAGGAAGAGGTTACACATGTGTGTGTCTCGATACAAGTGGATATAAATAATAAACACTTGCTTATTTTTACCTCTTTGTTGATTCACAGCATTGCCAATGTAAACTTGGAAGGTAAAAGTATCACGTTCAAATAAGGCAACTATAAATCTAGGTTGAACACATCCTGCCCTAAATATAGATCCAGGCCCTATAAATGAATGTTCTTCAGAAACAGTGGCACCAGAATGGGGCAGGGAGCCAGTGAATTATTAGCACACCCCAGTAAAAGCCCACAGATACGAGGGGAGAAAAAACAAAAACAAAACAAGACCATGCTTTTAGAAACACACACACACACACACATATATATTAAGATACCCAGGTGTCAGCTTTTATTTTATTTTTGCAGGACCTTGGAGGAAGTGTGTTACAGAGCTAAGGGATCACCCACTGAGTGCATTTTAATCTCCCCTTGTCACCTTGCCTTTGGGAACATAGGGTACTGCCAGTAAGTTGGTTTTAACTTCCAATAGGGATCATAATAAGGCTCAGGGAGTAAGGACGTCTGAAAGTATGTATGGCTCTAACCAAGGATGAAACTGTGTGGAGGGTGCAACTGCTCTGCAAACATCCAGACATGAATGTTGGTGTTTTGGGTTTTTTTTTGCCTAGTCTTCAGACTAAGGCAGTAGTAGGGAACCATTGGCCATCCAGATATTTTGCCTTTTAGTTCTCAGAAGCCTAGCTAGTATGTGATTATGGCAGCTGTAGTCCAAAAACCTAGAAGGCCAGAGGTCCCCCTGCCATATTTTAAAGTATGGTTTTAGATGTAAGACCGTTTGAGAAGGGAGGCAATGGAAAGAACAACACTGCAGTATTTGTTTATGAAGGCTGTAATCCTACATATGTTTGCTATGAAGTCAGCCTTATTCAGCTCAGTCATACTTACTTTTGAGCAAACATGCTTAGGATTGTACTACATTTATATTGCAGCATTCTTCCAGAACTTTAAAACATTTATTTTTTTGAGTACAAATCCCAGAATCACCCTCTGGAATCTACCCGAGAGGAAGGACTGGAACCACTGGAGTGCAGTGCCACCAATTCTTAACTCTCCAAGGCATTCCAAGGGGATGTCATGATCTATTGTATCGAAAGCCGCTGAGAGGTCTAGAAGCACCAACAGGGTCACGCTTCCTCTGTCAATGCCTAGACGAAGATCGTCAGCCAGAGCAACCATGGCAGTCTCCACCCCATATCCTGTCCTGAAGCCGGTTTGAAATGGGTCTAGATAATCGGTTTCATCCAAGATGAGTTGGAGTTGAAAGGCGACAGCCCTCTCGATCACCTTGCTCAAAAATGGAAGGTGGGTTACAGGTCTGTAGTTCTTCATATCCAGGGGGTCCAGGGAAGGTTTTTTCAGGAGTGGTCTAACAACCGCCTCTTTTAAGCAAGTTGGAACACAACCTTCCCAATGGGATGCATTGATGACATCTCTAAGAAATGCCATCAAGGCATCACCCCCCTGGATGGCCAGCCATGATGGGCAGGGATCGAGGGAATATGTCTTCTTCTTCACATTTCCAAGGATCTTGTCCACGTCATCGGTATTCACAAGCTCAAACTGATCCAGAAGCACGAGTGCCATCAGTCAGATCTCTTTCAACCGAATCTTTCACGACAGCCCAAGGGCCAGCAGCTCTTTGCAATGAACACATGCACCCACCCACAACTTCAGTGTGTCATGCACTGGTTCTCTGCCAATAAATGGTGGATCTCACTATATCGTTGATAATTGTCTATCTGCAAAGTTGTTGTACTGTGTCTTTCAGATCAGTGGTGGAGCCATTTCTCTCCAGGTTGTAGTCTGGACAGTTCTTTCAAAGTTCAAATCCAAGCCCAGAGTAGATTCACTGCCCCAATGATACAGAAATCCTAAGCTATCACTGAGTTGTTACTTAAGATAAAAAAAATACAACAATTATTCACAAAAGAAGGGGAAGAGACCCTCCTGGCCCTATTGCTAAACTTATATGGGCCTTTCATTTACAATCATGATCTAACTGAGCATGAGATGCATCTGTCCAGGCTGAACGAATGTAAATCTTCCAAAATATTAAGGCAGATTTTCAGCACACAGTCCTCTGAACAGTGCAATTTACTGCACGATGCTCTAGAATAGTAGGGAGTCATCATGGAAACATTTCTTATTTGGACTACACTTCCCAGTGATCTTGTTGACTAAAGGATTCCAGGATTGGTTGTTCAAATAAGAATTTTTGAGAATTGTAGTCCAAAATAGTAACTTTCCTAAGCTCTATGACTTGTAGTCATTACTCAAGGAGTGCAGACTTTTTCTCAGCTTTTTTACATGCACATATGCCGAGGGCCTGTTGAAACCTCACTTGTAACTTAAGATATTTGAAAAACTCTCCACGTGGACAAAAAGGTCCCATGAGTATAGCGTGTGGCAGAATTATTATCTGACCCTGTTCATAGACAAAAACAGAGGCCACTTTCCAGTACTGATTTGGGTGAAGAAGTCACCAGGCTTGCACACTTTTTGGCTTGGACCTAGAATCAAGATGTTATATGTCGCTTTTGAAGCAGCCTCTATCATGTTGTCAGACCATTACAGATACATAAAATAAAGTATGTGCATTCAGGTGCCTGTTGTGACTCATGAATTCCTTAGGCAATAAATACACAGAGATGGTTTGTCATTGCCTTCCTCTGAAATATAGCTTACAGCACCTAATGTTCCTTGGCAGTCCCCCATCCAAATACTAAGCAGACCTGACCCTGCTTAGCATCTAAGATCAGAGGAGATCTGATACCTTTATAGGGAGCTAACATATATTACATAGATATCTTGTATGGACTTATGACTTGATCAGTATTTACACACATAGACACACAGATAGCCTGCCATCACCTCCAAACATATTCTAGCCTTGTGTTTTAGGTATGGAAAACTGAGATTATAATATGGATTTTGATATCAAAAGTATGAATGAAAAGCCTGGGAATATCATGGCACCCTTGTATCCACACTAGGTGTGTCAGTAGCAAGGGATATCACCTCTCCCTTGCCATCGATGTCCACAGCTTCCTTCTATTGTTTATAAAATATTGTTAAGCATCTCCTCTCCTCTTCCACTAAAAATAGCTTTTTGTTTGCAATTCACTCTGCATTACCATTTCCTCTCTCAGGTTCTCTCAGGAGGTTCCTAGTTTACCATACACAGGAAAAGCCTTAGAAAAACTACTGTTGGATCTTTCCCCATCTATATCGGCATCTATTAAAAATAAGTCCAAGTATAATAAATTTTAAAGCAAAAACAAACAAACTTTGTCTCACTTATATAACAAAAATATTGTACCATGTTCAACAATATAGTAGTACAATACAATATAATGCAATATAATATGATAACACATCGTATTGTTCCATTACTGTGAGCATTCTTGATGAAGCAACAGGCAAAATCCTGTATTGTCATCAAAATATAATATACCAAAGGTGGAACATAATTCTTGTTTAATGTGATTCTTGTAGCACTCATTCTTAGTAGCATATGTATGTCAATGTGCCATGAAGGAAATAAACAATGCAGGTTTCAAATACGATATGTATCACCACAGTAGGGAAGATTGCTTGTAAACAGATGAGGGCCGTGACCCTTTGTCTTTGGTCCGTTGTCTTTAAAACAAACTCAGGCTGCATCTGCACTTCAGAAATAATCCAGTTTGACACCACTATAACTGCCATGGCTCGATGCTATGGAATTCTGGGAACTGTAGCTTGTGGTACAAGAGCCCTCAGATAGATAGAGAAGGCTCAAGGACTCACAAAACTGCAGTTCCCAGAATTCCATAGCATTGAGTCATGGCAGTTATAGTGGTGTCAAACTGGATTATTTCTGCAGTGTGGATGCAGCCACAGACCAGAAAACACTTCAAATACAGAGCTGGTTCAGATAGTCCTAAAGAATTCTCCTCTCTAAAGTAGGACAAATGGACCACCCTATCCAGCTCTTAGGTCAGGGCCCCAAAAAGTAACATAACCCAATACAGTAGTAATAATAGTATCCAGCTATAACCCTGTAACAAGCAGTATGATTAATGTGATGAAAAAGAAAAATACTCTGAAGATTAAGAAAAATAATCTTCTGATAGGGGATGAATCAACTACAGGGAGCCTCTACAGGGAGGTATGGAACTTATGTTTCTTAGACTATTTAAGTCCAAGCTGAATAAATTGGTAGAAAATATATTGGAGATAGCAGCTCTGGGTAAATTTACATGGGAGGAATGGGGCTGATTTCATATCTTTCCATCTTTAATTTCTATGCTTCATTTAATTTTGGGAGCACTTAAAGTAACCTACAGGTTTCTGGTTTCAGAGGGAAGTTCAATTACAAGCTTGTTTGCCTAGAGGCACTGAGATTTAAAGTCTCCCTGTGTGTCCTTGAATAATTTTTATAAGAGTATTTTAAAAAGAGCCATCAATCTTTACTCCTGCTATGGCAAAGGAAAAGATGTAAGGCGATGCCGTAAGTCCAATGAAATGGATTGATTTTTGCCTTGTTCTTTGGCCTTCAGTAGCCAGTAGGAAAAAGAGGAAAGTTAAAGATGTAAGTTAAGATACATAATTGGTGATCTGGGAGAAATCCACAGGCATTCTGACTTGTGTGACCTCCCTCTCTCTTGAGGCAGCAGTAGGAAATCTCAGGATATTATGAATAGGAGAAAGATGGAGCTACATTTCTGGGAGAGAGGCTCCAGATTCTACATGGTAAACTTCCATAAACATGGACATTTCATGGTGTGCACATTCCATAATACTATTTAACTTGTTGTGCAGGAAACTGTGATCCTAAAGATAAGCACTTTAAAAAAAATCTTGTAGCACTTTAATTTTATTTACACATCATACCTTTGGTCCTGACAATCAACATCAGTGTATTTCCTGCATAAAAAAAATAAAATAAAAATAAATGTTTGCACATATAAAATGTTGTCGTGAACTTGGATTATGGTCAAATTATAATCTTTACCACATTTCCTCACTAAAATCAAGTTGCTAGCCCACAGTGAAAATCCCAGTTGTGGAATAGCACATACACTACCTGGCTGAGTTTTATTTCTTGACAACTCAATAGGTGGCACTAAAGGACAGCAAAATCTCCCTCTCCAAATCTCTCCTTGTGGGTTCCACGCCTCCACCCCTATTTTTTTTATTTTATTAAAAACATCTTACTCAATATACCCACTTGGGGATGTGGGTGACAATTTTGCCAGGTCATCTCCCCTCTAGCTGTTTTAGGTCCAAAAGAGACCTTTTTCAAGTAAACTGGAAATCCCTTGCACACCTGAAATGCTCCCAGTCCCGAAATAGCCCAAGATCCACCCAAAACATGATGAAATCCTCCTCCCAAATGTGGTTAATTTTTTTTAGTTTTAATTTTTTTTTAAAAAATCATTTTGAAATTCAGTTTTGTGTATATTAGCATGTGGGCTGTTGGGCTCTCAAAATAGCATTGAGGAACCACATGTAGGCCACATTTTACATACCTCCATTTTAGAAGGTGCCAGGTTAAGGCATTATGTCATCTGAGGCAGAAAGAAATTTTTCAGCCCATGCACTATTCTCTTGAACATTTTCTGCATTGTTGTGACACCGGTTCCTGCCTTCACTTATGCTCCAACTGCACCAGCTTGGCAGAGATAGTTCAGACTTATCCTCTATTGTCCCATTTTTTTCAGTTAATCCTGGAAATTGGCAACACTGGCTTTGTGTGTCCTTCCTTATTAATAACTTTTACCATCTTGACCACATTCTGCTGTGTGGTCAAGCATGTCCTGGTTTTCACCTGTGTAGTATTGAAGGGTAGGTCTTCATCCTCTCCTTGTCTTGCTAATGCCCAAAGCATTTCATCTTGATGCACGGTATGGCTTGAAACACCTTATGGACATTTCTTACTTATGGAAATAATAATAATAATAATAATAATAATAATAATAATAATAATAATAATAATA
>NC_056525.1:84516845-84626602 GCF_019175285.1 Sceloporus undulatus
TTTATCCTGCCCCTCTGCGCAATGCAATGGAGGCTACTTACAACATTAAAATATACATTCCATAACATAACCCCTAGGCCCATCCCCCTTAAAATACAATTAAACCAATTATGATTAAAACATACTTAAAAACAATAGTAACAAATAGTCGATAAACAGTAACTGAAACCAATCAGAGGTCAACTAGTTGGGTCTTCTAATTGGTGGTTGGGTATCTATCCAGGAAAGGTCTGCTAGAAGAGATCTGTCTTAAGAGCTTTTTAAAAGATGTTTAAGGTGGTAATATAATGGATCTCATCTGGCAGGCTGTTCCATAATCTGGGAGTGATGGCTGAAAAGATCCCCTGGTGACCCTAAGGCATGGGTTTTTCTTGGCAATATTTATTCAGAGTCTGTTTGCCATTGCCTTCTTCTGAGGCTGAGAGAGGATGATTTGCCAAGCAGAACTCCATGACTGACCAGGGAATAGAACCCAGGTCTCCAGAGTCATAGTCCAATGCTCAAACCATGACATTAATTTGTCTTTTATTGGAAAAGGGAAGAATAGAAAAGATATCAAGGTATTCGTCACAGCAAATATTACACAACACACTCCTCATGGATATGAAATGGGGTATAAAGGCCCTCTTCTGTATTTCCACCAGATCGACCTGTGAGGGTGGTGGGACAGAGAAAAGAGCCTTCCCAGCATATCTCAAAGCCCAGGCTGATTCACAGTTGTTCAGTGGCATTCATTTGAAGTGTCAGCTAGAAGGGAAGACAATGTACAGATTTAGAATCTGACAACTGGACTCTTAATAAATTTTGGCTTAGTGATCACACTAATCCTCTTGCTGGATGTGTGTTTGTCTACATAAAACAACATCTTTACATTTAGGATCCATTGGGGTAAGTGACCCTCTTTACTGCCCTTGCAGATACCCATGCAAATAGACCCATAGGTTGTCATTCTCTGTAGTTCGGTGGGTACAACTATGCACTGTGATACTATGATCTGATTCACAGATGTTTCCTGCATTTGACAATGTTTGAACAAATCTATGTCAGATCTCAGTTTCTATTCACATGAAGCTCCAAAAAGCTTGAAAATATTGTAATAAGATCAGTGCCCTGTGCTTCCACAAGTGATGGAGTTCTCACTTAATTTACTCTACCCACTGAGACAAATCAACTGATACAGGCACTTATAGAAATCCAGTCTTGCTGTGTCAATATCCAGTGCAAAGCAACCAGATCCTTCTCTTACCAGCACTGAAGGTCCTTGGGGAATCGAGAAGAAATAATTTCATATTTATTTGAACCCGTCCTGTATTCTTGTGATCATTTAGCTCATTCAGCAGACTCTTGGACTGATGACAAATCCAGAAGTGTCAGTCAGCCCTTCAGCAGCATATTCTGTGGTGACAAGCTATTTCTTCAGCTATAAGCAATGGTGAGATCAAAAAGAAAAGCTTGAGGTCAAAGGCCCTCTTTGCAGGTAAAATGTATAATGTAAAACAGTGTGTGGTACTTTCTCCAGTATTTTAGGTTGTGGTCTCTAATGCTAAGGTGTCAATAAGGCTCCATGTTTCCACTAGTGCAATGGTACTCAATTTTGGGAGCCCCCTTTTATATTTTCATGTAGACATTGATCTCCCTCTCCTGAACATTGTATATGAATAAAATATTTTGTTTATTTAGTGTGCATATTTTTTGTTCACACATTCATTATACTCATATTTTATAAGGAAGTAACATAGTTCAAATTAGAACAGTTTAAGTAAATTCAATATTTAACTCCATGCATGTGTAAATTTTACAAATAAAAAAGTTTGGAAAGAGGAGGAGGAGGGAGCTCACTGGAGATTATGGGATATAAATCCAAGAGAACCTGGAGAAAAATGGGTCCCCACTCCTGGCCTAAAGGAACGTTTTGTGCAGATGGATTATACAACTAGGCCAAGTAATTTGGGGTGGTGGTGGTGGTAAATTGTGGGTTTGTATAAAACAAAGAAGTTGCTGGTTCAAAATGGCTCCTTATCAAAGTTGTGGGTTTTTCCCTTGAAAAAGCAGGTGTAACATCTTTCTGGATAGGTGTTTGTTAAGCCTTTAAGACTAGATTTTTGCCAAGGCTTTCCAGAGGTTCATGAGAGGCCTTGTTGACCTCTATGTGCAGCTGGTGACCTGTATGATTTTATTCTTCATTTGCTCCATCAGGGCTTTGTGTAACATAATCATATCGCTGATTGTGATGTGCAAACCTTATACTGAGTGACAATGGTGAGCAACTGAGTGCCTCTCCCAAATGTGCAAATGAATGCGCAAGCAAATGCAACCACACTATGTGCATATGCATGGACATCTACATGCTCTGTGGTGTACATGTTCAATATCACTCCTACAACCTTGAATTCAATGTATATGCTTTGCATCAGACAAACATGTCCTACTACAACTATAGGGTCGTTTACGCATGGGCAAGATATCAACTGGATTCTGGCCTTTGTGTTTCTGTTCGAAGACTATGACTGTGATCCTGTTAGTACACTATGCTGGTGTAGTAATGCCAGTGTAGGCAGGAGGAAAAAGGCCACAGGTGTGGTTGTTATAAAGAAAGAAGGGCACTGCAAAAGCTTGGAGCCATCAATTATTATCTGTCTTACTTGCCACCACTGAAAAAGTGCAAATGCTAGCATAGTGTACAAGCAGAATTCGAGCCTTTTAGGGGTTACGGTGAGCCTACCCACCAAACCTGCTGTAAAATTCTCACTTCTGTCAGTATTGTATGTTTTTTATGGAGAGTCAACCAGCTGTATTATACTGATAGTAATGTATATTTTTTTATGCTATGTATTTAATATTGTTGAACTATGTTTTTATTGTTGAAATTTGCTGACTGCTGTAATCTCGCCTCGATCCGCAGGGAGAGGTGGGAAATAGAAATATATTATTATTATTATTATTATTATTATTATTATTATTATTATTATTATTATTAGAATGCTGAGGACCACTTGCAATTCAATGTGGGATGTGCATCTGCTTTCTCTCTCTATAAAGATTTCACAACAGTGTCTGAAGACTTCAAAACAAAACAGTGCAGCTATGAGCCAATCATCCATGTCCCAAATCATCTAGATATAAGAAAAATGCTGAAGGAGCCTTTACACCAAAGGAACCGGCAGCAGATTTTCTTTTGCAATTGCTCTACACAGGCAAAGGCAGAAGTGAAGAGGGAATAGCATGTGTAGGTTTTACAGATGCTTAGCCATGGCTCTACTGACCTTTGGGACATAGATATGCAATCTCTCACAGCCTCTGAATAAAACCACCATTATGCATGTACACCCCATGTAATGGTTTAAGAATACAGCCTTGTGATTCATTTTTGGCCTGGAATACAAATATGTGATTCAAAAATAAGGGAGACCACTAATCCCTGATCTCGAGTGGTGTTTTGAGGATCAGAATGGAAGAACTTCACAAGTGACCACAAAGACTCATTAATTTAAAGAGGGAAACAGTTTCAATGCAAAGGAGGAAATGTGGTGTTAATGAATCATGTGTTGGATGGCATATTTTCATGCTTTCAATAGTACTGAGAAATGGAGCGTCTGCCAAACCATTTTTCTTTTCTCCCCCCCTTCTTCAGACTCTTAGCAACATGAGTGACAAAGGCTAGACTGTGAAAGTGATGGGCTTCATTCCATAGAGTTCCATTTTAAGACTTATTATAAGACCGCCAACACTTCTTTTCAATAAAGCACTAGACAGACATCTGGTGTTACCAGCAGTTTGCAGAAGCTACTGTAGCCATTCATAAAAGTATTTAGCCTAAATAGGGAGGAGGTGTCCAGCTTAAGAAAGGATCATACACAGAACTCTTGGAGAAAAGGGCGGATAAGTTCACAATAAGTTCTCAGGATGGCATGTTTATTCTTATGGAGTTACTACAGTGCATTGTGTGTAAATTGCCACTCTGGTTGCTGTAGTTGAAGCAAAAATGATATATTTCTGTAGCATCATCTGGTAAAAGGTATAGAGTCTTGCCTCCAGTACTTGAAAGCCCTATCCAGCTACTTTAACTCAAGATACAGAGCAAAGATAGCCACCCTGCCTTACAATCCACTTGCATGGAAATGCAGGTGCTTAAGCAGTAGGGATGGGAAGAATATTCAATAATATTTGAAAAAGGGTTGATATATAGGAAAACCTGATGAGAAGAATCCTGGACTGGTAGGAATTTTTGCAGTGGTGGTTTTCTGTGCAAAATTCAGACAAGAGCTTGTACACGGAAAACAGCATTTTCTGTGTAGGACACAACAATTCATGTGAAGAAAATACTTATATGCAGAAAATGCTGTTTTCTGCAGGAAAAAACCATATGTTAACTTTGCACAGAATGAATCCCCAACAGCACTTTCTGTGTTAGGTTTCTTTGCAGAAAATTATTTTAAGTGCAGAAAATAGAAATATTATTTTTGTCACAGAGTAAATCTGAAACTGTGAATAGTCATTGAAAATGTTGACGTTTTTCAACACTTCCTTACTCTGGGAAGAAAACTGCTAAAATTGCTCCTTTTGAGAACAAAATTAACAAAGAGTGACATTGCTAGTGGAAAGAAAAGAGTTCCTGTGTCTGAGATGTGCCCTTGTAGGATATCTACATGTTCTATTTTCAGAGAACAGTTTTCTATTTGAACGTTTCTGCTGTGTGAAGTACTGTCCAACTCAAGTCCACTTTAAAGATAGCAAACCATAAAAAAGGAACTTGACCATCATCACTGCACACATTGACAGCAGACTGAGCAGTCTCAGCGATTATTTTGTTACAGATGACCCCAGTAATATTTATTCAATTATTTCAATTTTTGTGATTGCTTATCTGCATATCTGGTCCTCTTTTGTTGTGATTTGTTGTTGCTGTGTGCCTTCAAGTTGTGTCTGACTGATGGCAACCCTAAGATAAACCTATCACAGGATCGCTTCCGACGAGCATACCCTCCCGATCCTGTATAAGACACATGGATCCCCCTCTTTGATTAGGACTGGAATATCTTTATCCCACTGTCGCCTTTTGTTAGTGTGTTCTTAATTAAGTCTTCTGTATTTTATTGCTATGTTTTGTATTTGTATATTTATACTAGGTTCTAATCCTGCCTCAATCAACCTGGGAGAGGCGGGAAAATATAAATAAAAATTTCCATTTTACTTTTTTTTCTTGGCACGTTTCTTCAGAGGGGGTTTGCCACTGTCATCCTCTGAGCTCACCCAAACTCACCCACTGGGTTTCATGGCTGAACTGGGATTCGAACCCTGGTCTGCAGAGTCGTTATCTTGCACTCCAATCACTACACCATGCTGGCTTTCTTTGTTATGATAACTACCTTTTATATAATCAATTCTACTGCTTCACATCAGATCACCAGAAAGGTGGTCAGCTTTGCTAAAAACAAAAACAAAGGTAGTTTGTTGCAATAACTATGGGGTGAAACAGACAGTCAAAATAAACAGGTTTCCAGCTGGCTTCCTGGCAGGGCGTTTAGATGACACAAGCCTTGAAGCCATTCAGAAACCACTCTCAAGCCTTCAGGGAGAAAAGCTGGACTAAAAAGGGGCTGGATTTTCCCACTTCCTGGAAAATGCATACCTTTGCTCATTTGTCTAAATGCAGAGCTACCAAAGTGGCTCTCTATCCTAATCCCAACCCTAATTGTGCATATAAATGCCCCATTGCAGGAGCATATTTAGAAGGGATGGAGCTGCTGTACCCAAGTGGTGGGGGTGGCAATGCCCAAAAGAAAAAGCGCAACACCTCTCATGGAGATCAATAAAATGTACATAAACCAGTCAAAGAGAGGGCATGGAATGAACAGGGGTTGAACGAGGGCAAAATTGTACCTTGCCGGCATCTGCATGGGCACATCTCTGCTCCAATGCCTGGCCCTGGTGGAGTGCTGCCCATGCAACTATGTGCAGGTTCACAGAGATGATGATCCAATAGATGGCAGTCACTAGTGGTGTGCTCCTGCAACTGTGCACAGGGGGGAAACAATAAAAAAAATACCCAGCGGCGTGGCTTCAAGCCAGGCATGTTGTCTTGACATGCACACTCCAGCTACCTTGGGAGCTGGTGGTTCAGTGGGTGGCAGCTTCAAACCTCTTTTTCTTGCCTGTCTGTTTTGCCCCTACCTCTTTTTTGGCAATGCTTAAAGTTGTGCACTTTTCTGGTGATATGATGTGAAGCAGTAGAATTGGCTATAGAAATGTTTAACCTATTTTGTTTCCATCTGTTTTCACCTCTATTCAATTGCACATCAGTTAAAATACTTCATTAAAAAAACATAAAATAAAAGCACCGTAATAAAATAGTTAATCTGTAAATCAACTCAGATATTACAAAATATCAGTAAGGTCCCTTCTACACAAAATCTAACATGGCTCTTCTCACTGCTTAGAGAACTGGAGGTGAGCATAAGTCCATGTTCTATTAAGATTTTCACACCAGTCCGGTGTTTACCATGGGTTAAGTGCTGGTAAAGCGCCAGTAAAACATTCTTGAAGTGCAAGGGTGTGAAAGATAGTCACACTTCTGAAATGTCAGTGAACCATCCCCTCGCCTCTACCATCCTTGAATCGTTCACAGAGGAGCCATTTCCTATTAACGGGAACTTTGTGTTGTTCAGCAGTATACAAGGTGGGCCCGTAGCTAGGTCTTTAGAGGCCCTGGGAAAGAAAGTAGGGCTCAGTAGGGTGGAGCGTTAGCACACTCCCGAGTCCTACTGTGCGCTGTGGCCACCATCTTGGTACAGCACTGTTTAGGGCCCCATTTGGCTGGGGGCCTCAGGACAGTGTCCCGGTTGCCCCAGCCTAGCTATGGGCCTGAAGGTGGGTCAAAAGTTGCCTCCCCAACCTTGGAAGCTTAAATGTGGAAGAACAATCTGGACGAAACATCACTTTTTTGTTCCCTATTGAATACTTGACATTGACATAGAGGATTCTATATTGTAGTTGGAAGTAATCTTATAAATTAGGTTGTGCCTTAGAGAGCTATCAGAACAAACAGTGGCACAATTCATTAGAAAAGACAATGATGCTTCAAAAGGTGGAGTGCAGTAGAAAGCGAGAAAGACTGCATGCCAGATGGATAGATTCAACCAGGGAGACCACGGGCCTGAGCCTACAAGACCTGAGCTGAGAGGTAGAAGATCGGGAGCTTGGAGACAGGGGTTGACATGCATCAAGGTCCAATCAAAGTCAACTAACCACATCTTTAATGATATCATTCCTTGTTGCAAAGAAGCATTTACTCCATTTTTGACCAATCATGGAATAAGGAGACCAGACACAAGTTATTTGTTTAAAACTAGGGCCACTTTAGGATATATGAGGGGATGGCAGGCTCTTAAATAGCCTCATCCTTTACCTCCTGCATGTGATGCTGCTTGGTGGCTTACACAAGCACAGGGAATTCTGGTCTCCCTCATGACGGCCAGGAAAGTCTCCTTCTCCTGCAGCAGTGGTCGTCTTATGGCTCGGGAACCAAACCTTTATCCACTTGTCCATTTTCACCCTGCCTCCCCTTCTCCCCCCTTTATAAGCTAGGAAGGGCAAGACTAAAACACATGTAGTAGGTTTTGTCTTGCTAGTGATGCTGCCACATCCTCAAGATATACAAATGGAAAAATACATTATGACTGGACAATCAGAGGGCAATGTTAAACCTACAGTGATCAACTATGGTATCAAAATCAACACAGAAATGAGAAATTTTATCCACAGTTTTTGTTTGTTTGTTTGTTTGTTTGTTTGAAGTATTTATACCCTGCATTTCAGCCAAAAAGGCTCTTAGAGTGACTTACAATTTCTTAATTTGATATTTTCCTGGCCTCAGTCTCACAATCTAAGTAGGACAGGACACATAAAGAATGGCAGTAGAGGAAGTGATTAAATCCAAAAAATATTGCATGTTCTTCTCCAAGACGTGTACCAAATCAGCTTCAAGACAGCATTGTTGTGATTTATATTTTCTTCTTGTTTGTCAGAATTTAGTAGACCTTTGGACATCCAAAAGAGTTTGGTTGGATACTCTGTGCAGATTTTTTCACTGCCATCACAGCCAGGGAATAGACCTCAAATGTATGTAACTCATGCTTATTCTGACTTGCATCCTTCTGCAAATACTGCAAATGCTTTAGAGGTTACATTGGAAAGGCCTCTTGCAAGTCCTGGGCCTCATGATACTGAGCAGGGAAAACTTCCGAGATCCTAGACTATTTATCTCTCTGTCTGTATTTATATACCTGTATCCATGTATAAGATGTGGTACCATGTCCCCAGCCTCTTTTCTCAATCAAATAAGATACCAAGTCAAAGAAAGTTGTTTTCACTTGCTTTCACCAGCTTTGTTTGTGTGCAACCAGTGGACCTTTCAAAGGTTCTGTGTGAGCAAACTCTTTAAAACATTGTTATTGTAAATAGCTACATAGCTTATCATCTTTTCAAACAAAACAAACAGCACCTTCCTGGCACTTGGTAGAAGAACCAGACTTGTTGCAGGCCAAGAAAGGGTCAAGGCACAACCTTTCTTTCAAACGGCATTGCCTCAGTCCTGTTGTGCTCAGTGTTTTCATTTATCCCTCGTGAAGCCAAAATACATTCCAGATGTGCTTTGCAAGATCTCCCACAAGGTCACAGCCAAGCTGAGGTGCTCACAATGACCTCTGTTGACCTTTAGGTGCGCTAGATGAGGGAGGGCCCATCCCCTGCTGCCTCAGTTGAGCTGGAACTGTCATACTGGATAAAATCTAACTTCTTTTGCTGAAAACTCCTTCCCCCACCTTGCAGGCCCCCCTGCTGTAACTTGGTTCACATCTTCTTGGTTTTGCAGAAAGTAGTCTAATGAGCCAACAACATCTTTCCTTGATATGCTTTTCCTACACCAAAGCTGGTAACCAAACAGGCTGAGGGATCTTTTCATTGTGGAGGAAGGAGCAAGGGGCATATCAAGCAAAAATATAAGACTGAATTTCAGGCCCTGTGTTGCAACAGTGCTAGTTGTGTGCAAAATGGCAAAGTTTAATAATAACTGAATTGCACAAATAAGTTCACTAAAAATCAGGTAACTACTGAGAAGGAAGCGAAATGAATACATCCCCCCTCAATAAATTATGTTCCCTCCCAATGAATTTTTCCTTCAATCCCCTGATTTCTAGCATTGCTGTTAACTTAAAACTTCAGTTGAGAACTTAGAAATACAGTTTATGCATCCAAAGAGGCAGACAAAGCTTCCGAGTGGATGCAAACACATCAGATGTAGGATTCTAGGTGTGAAGGATTGTCAGTGTCTCACTGTCTGCAGTGCTAGAAAACAACATGTCTGCTGATAATACTGTTTCCTTCAACTTCTTAAAAATACCATCAAGGGCCTTTTCAGTAGCCATTCTCAGACTATGGAATGCCCCTTCCAGGAGGATTACATAGGCTATTATCTTGCCCTGTTGTCCTTTCACTGGCAGGCAAAGTTTAAACAGTTTTAATGATTGTGATAAACAAATGTATGGCTTTATAAGCATAATTTACTGTGTTTTATTAGATCCAAAAAATGTTGCCAGCTGTCATTCATATCAGCTGTGGGAGAAAGATGGAAAACAAATAAATTGAAAAACAGAGAAATACATTCTAGAACTAAATTGTGATGTTAGGGGTGTACAGACTGTCATCAAAGGCTGTAATGGGGGTGGAGTGGGGGCATGGCATATGCACAATGCATGTCCCGACTCCACCCCCATGCCGGTGTGACACAGTGTGCCCCATTAGATGGTGCATGGTTTCACGGCACTCCTCTTGGTGCTGCATCCAGGTGACACAGCATTAAAAGAGTGCTGAAAAGCTGTGGCATTGGCAGCTATTGCAAGGAGATTTTTTTTTGCACTGCGGAAAGGCCAGATTGAGGCTGCGGCATGCAGTTGCTGTGGCCCTGATCTAGCAAAGAAAGAGGCAGCTGCAGGCCATCCCTTAGGAGCAGTCTGTTCAGCCCCCTTGTTTTCTCTATAGGGGAATTTCTCTATATGAAAATAATTTTTTAAAAGAAAAGGAATACAAGAGATGTGCTATTGCATTCACTCTGTAGATGTCAGGAAGTTGAAGGAGACCAGTGTTATCAGTGGAGAGTTGAGTTCACTATGCAGTTATTTTAACATCTCCCCCCTTTCCCTTTTGCATACAACTAAACAAATCAAAATTCATTAGTAAGACAGAGTTCAGGTTTTCTGAATTAAGACTTTAACTCCCTGGTGTGTGTGTGTGTGTGTGTGTGTGTGTGTGTGTGTGTGATATCTAGTAATAAGTATTTCTGAAAAAGATGAAACATAAAGTTATGGTGTGTAATCTGTATTTTATGCTCATTATGCAAAATCTACTGCCTATGCCAGTATACAATCTGATGTTTTTGAAATGTGTTGGGTTAAAAATCCACCATCCGCTATCAACATGGCCAGCTAAGTTGGAGAGCATGTTGTTGTTTGCCTTCAAGATGTTTCTGACTTATGGTGACCCTAAAGCAACCCTATCACAGGGTTTTCATGGAATGATTTTTCAGAGGGTGTTCTCAATTGCTGTCCTCTGAGGCTGAGAGACTGTGACTTGCACGAGGTCACCCAGTGGGTTTCTATGGCTGAGTGGTGATTTGAACCATGGTCTCCCAGTGTCCTAGTCCAATGCTCAAACCACTCTATACTAAGTCTCCTATAACATGTGTTCTGTCTCATAACCACAATGGTTATATGGAAGCCTTTTGTTTTAGCTGAAACGATTAACATGAGGTAAGGTTGGGAGTTTAATTGGAGCTCCTAATTTCATGGACAGTTTCTACCTCTTCCAGCTTTGGTCAGATTGGCATATTTGGAGCAGAATTGATATTGTTGCTGTGTGCCTTCAAGTCATTTCCAATTCATGGTGACCGCATGGTGAATATCACCCAGACTTGGAGTGAATCGTCAGGAGGAAAATCTAGAACATGGCCACAAAGCATGAAAAACCGACAAAAAACCTCCTCAGTTAGTTCTGGTATAATTCTGGAAATTACCCAGCCTCTCGCAAGGTTCTTTGAGCTAGGTAATTTTAAAGGGAAGCTGACATAGTTGGTTGGGAACCCAACTCTCCCCCACCTTTTGGGTCACATGCTGAACTGATTCAGAACTCCCTTGCACAGCTCCAGTAAAAAAGAGTACTAGCCTATGAGCAAGTATACTAATGGCTCATCCAGACTGAGGTAAAGAAGCATGAGATCTTACAATATAGCTGTTGGGGATTTTCTGGGTTTTGCCAGTTGTTATCACCCCTGCACCTACTTATTCCATTCTTTTGGGGACTGCCTTAGATTGTATAAGGGCTCTTTCAAAGACTTTTTTTGAGGTGGGCTTTTGGTTTGAAGGGTAAATTTTCTCCTTTCTGAATTTTTAGGTTTTTTTTAGAGTTATACAGAATTATAGTGCAGAAGTACCATTTCATTGATACACTGTGGCACTATAATTTCCCCTCTGAGGAATTTTTAAATACATTGTTCTGATAGGTCTCAGAATTTAAAAGAAACACATTCAAGAGTAGAAATCAAATGTTTTAGCTAGTGCTGGGAATAGCCAGCAACCCCCCAGCACCTTTGTCTTATTGGAGGAACCCTAAGTTATGTTAGTGATGAAAGCACTCACATGCTAAAAATGAACACACAAATGCTTTGTGCACAAGTTAGAACTTCAAGTGGAAAGTTCCTCCAAGAAACATTTATATTTCAAATAGTGACCTTTGGAGCACCATCTCCTGACAACTATAGGGGAACCAGTTTTCTACAAAGAAATGTAAAAGGAAGCATGTAGTGGTCAATGTCTGACCTTTTATCTTCCCTTCTGAATTTTAGGTGATGACCAGACACACATTCCACAAATTAATGTTGACCTCTTAAAAAGAAGGGTTTGTAAAGATCACACAAAAGGGCACACATGGTTCACAATCAACCAACAGGGCATGTGACCTTAATGTTTTAGATCAAGACTTGGAAATAGGGCTGGTTTTAGGTGGCATATTAAAATGGATTCTCTATCCACTTTCATGCCCCAGAGCATCTGGATCTGTAGTTCTTCATTCTATAACATTCTATCATACTGAATTGCTTACAACATGATCTCTCACCTTTTACATATAGCTTACCATCTCCTTTCTGAAATACTAAATAAGCTCTTTCAGCTCTTGTCACTTGAGCAAGAAACAGCAACATGTGTAACATATGTAAAAATGTGCAACTATGGAAAACCCCCCAGTATACTGTGCCTTTCCCTTTCCATGCTAGAATAACAGTATCATAGAACTGGCAGAGCTGAATGCAGAATCTATAGCATCCCCAGCAGGTAGCTGTCCAACCTTTTTTAAAAGACATCCAGAAGAGAAGACCCCACCTTCTTTCTAGGCAATTGGTTCCATTCTCGAACTGTTCCTGCTACCAAGAAATTCCTTCTATGTTCAATTGAAATCTACTCTCTTGTAACTTAAAACTATTAGATTCAGTTCTATCATTTGAGGCAGCAGAGAACAAGACAGTACCCTACTCTTTGTAGCAGCCTTTGAGGTATTTAAAGTGTGATCATGCCTCCTCTTAACCTTCTCTTCACCAAGTTGGTCTTTCAACCTCTCCTCAAATGTTTTGGTCTCCATACCTTTTATCATCCTCATTGTCGTTCTCTGATATTGTTCCAAATTGTCCATATCCTTCTTAAAACTAGGTGCCCAGAACTGAACATAGCTCCAAATGAGGCCTGACCAGTCCAGAATATAGGGGAACAATTACTTTTTTCAGGAGACATGCTGGCTCAGTGGTTACGAAGCTGACTCTGTTGACTGCAAAATTGGCAGTTCGGCAGTTCAAGGCCCAAGGGCCCCATGATAGAGTGAGCTTCTGCCACTTGTTCCATCTTCTGCAAACCTAGCAGTTAGAAAGCATGTAAAAGTGCAAGTAGATAATAGTTACCACTTTGGTGTGAAAGTAACAGTGTTCTGCACAGTCATGATCCATATGATCACAGAGTTCTCTTTGACAACACTGGCTCTTCAGCTTAGTAACAGAGATGAGCACTGCCCCCTCCACACAGACACGACTTGACAAGCTTGTCAAAGGGGAAACTTTTACCTTTATTACTTTTCTCGACTTGGAAATTATGCTTCTATTTTTTCTAGGTTATCGAGTTTCTGTTGCATTACACTCCTATCTTTTAATGTGTTAGCTACCCCTCCCAGTTTTGTATCATCTGCAAATTTGATAAGGATTCCCTCCACTGCACCATCTAAATGATTGATAAAAATACTAACTTGCATCTGCTCACTCTTCTTTGTCTTATGTCACAGAATTGAACTTCCCCCTGTTCCTTGCTCCATCCCTCTTTTCCCTGTGGCATGCTACAGTTCAACATAAAAAAAAATAATGATACCGGGTTTGGAAGGTATTCCAAACAAAAGGTCTCTCCAGAGATACTTTTAACAAATGTTTGTTGCCCTAGCAGCCAGCTGCACACACTCTAGGGGTGCAAGCTAGTTCTTAGAATAGTTTTGCGGTTTATTGGAAATGATGGAACCATAGACATTAAAGATGGAAAAAACTCATTAGGTCATGTTGTGGACTCCCCTCTCAGTTCAGCATTACTCCCTGCAGGGTATTCATGCAGCCAGGTTTCAAGTGACCCAAGCCTTTGTGGCTGCCACAGTGTTCTCAGAGTGAAACACTGTTGTGATTCTGCAAAGGGTTTAAAGCTGCTCCTCAGCAATTGTGAAAACACACACACACACACATATGGAGAGGAAAAGCCCTCCAGCTAATCATTGTTCCTAGATCCAACATTGGAACATGTGTAAGCCATTAGAATTCAAACTTGCTTTTTTTTTTTTTTTTGCTGGAAACACACTAACCTGTGCCCTATAAAATTCTAATTAATGGGCTCTCTTGAAAACAACATTGCAAACCAATATCTAGGAATGGTTTACACATGTTTTTATAGGCCTGAGTTATATTGACCACAAAAAGGATTGCGTTAAATCCAGATCGGGGTCTCTCAAACAACTCTCTTGCTTTTTGGAACCATGATAGGAAAGAGTGGAAGGCCTCCATCCAATATTCACAAGATCCAGACAGAAAACTCCAGAGTGGAAGCTTGCTTTCCCTTCAAGGTAGCCCTCTCCTCCTTTTAATTCCTTTCTGAGAAACTGACCAAGAATTAAAAGGATATGAAGCATCCATTAACCCAAAGCCTTTGTGCCTAAAGAACAGGGTATAAATACTCTAAACAAACAAAGTCATTCATTCAAACCTGGCTAAATTTGTTCATTCCTAGATGTTTTGGTCTCCATACCTCTTCTCATCTTCATTGTTCTTATGTTGGCAGAGGTATTTTGGGAGCTGTCCCCCCCCCCTCCATTCCTTTCCTGGATTCTGCTGATGCTCATTCACAGGTCACTCTGCTGCCCAGCAGTATGACCCAAACCAAGCTAAAGGGCAGGGAACAGACTGGTAACTGTTGCTCCTCTCTATTTGTCTCTATTTTCCTCACAGGCCTTGAAAATTAATGGCCCGGCATATATAGCATGGCATCTTGGTAGCACAAACTTCCAAGCAATATAGTCTAAGATGCATCATAGGAGATTATTGCACAGTAAAATCCTGTTGGGATAGATGTGTGATCTAAAACCCCAAAATGGATCCTATCACACTGTGGCCAGGCAATAGGCAGCCTGTGTGCAATTTGGGCATTTCCAGGCTTCCCCTCAGCTTTTCAAAAATGGAATTTCCCCATTAATGAAAAGCTGCGCACGAAGCCTAGAGAAGCCCAGGTTGCATGCAGTAATGCAGTAGGATCTGTCTCTGAGTTTTAGATCCCGCATCTATCCTGGCGGGACTTCACTGTGTGATAAACTTCATAGTACAAATACAGTTAGTAATCCTGCTTGAATTTGAAACTGGCATTGTTGTTATGTGCCTTCAAGTTGTTTCTGACTTATGGTAACCCTAATTGCAATATTAATTCAGAAGAGATTTGCCTTTGCCTACCCCGAGGCTGAGAGAATGTGACTTTCCTACAGTGGGAAGTCCTACATATCCAGTGGATTTCCAATGCTGAGTGTGGGATCAAATCCTGGTCTCCAGAGTCATTGTCCAAAACTCAAACCACAACACCATACTGACTCTAACTGAAACCAGTATACTGATGCACAAAAACATATCTGTCTGGAATTACTCTTTGTCATGCTTGCCTGAGTCTTTCTTATCTTTTTCGGTCTTCAGCATCTCTCCTCTTCCCCCTGAAGCTGAACATATCAAATAATTGAGGAAGAACTCATTTAGAACTTTGCTGACACAACATTTGCTTCCTTATGCCAGAATCTCAGAAGCAGTTGAAGGGAGCAATCTTGACTGTTTGGAAGAGAGGCAGAATGTAATTGTTCCTCAACAAGGGGCGAAGGCTGCGTGTCCATAAATTATTTGGTTGCACATTTTTTTAGCCTTGAAGTCAGCTCAGACATCATGGCTGGGAGGCATAGGACGTTACAGTAGTGCTCAGGGTGGATCCCAGCCAATTGACATGACTTCCAACATTTCACAGATGAAAACCAGGTCATACATGGCCAAGCCACATCAGAGTGTGGTCAAAATGGCAAACATTATTAATGAGGAAGAACAGACAAGCTAGGAGAGACAGTAACTATTTGCTCTTGCTTGAACCTACTGGGAAGGGCAGGATTCCCCCTCCTCTCCTCCCCATTTTTGAGTTTATTAATTGCAGATGTCTACAGTTTGAAGTCCATTTGCAGTGACTGAAGAAACTGAGGATAAGGGGTGAAAGATGGGAGAAGGAGAAAGAAACTGGGCCATTTTAAAAGCTGCTAAAAAGTGGGATGACAGAAGATTAATCAGGACTGTTCCTCCAAAACCAGGACATTTTAATGACGTACGTTTATGAATATGCATCCATATATAGAAAAATTGTACTCTCAGACATATTTCATGCTACATAGCTGAGCTTGGAAACATTTTTTTGGACTGTAATTCCCAGAATCCTTCACCTAGCATGGCTGCACATTTTGTAACATCCAAAATCAGCAATCAAACATCCAGCTGCATTCAACTGTGAAATACTAGGTGTTAGTTTTGGCAGCCTTTTGTTTCTGCTGTTTACTTCTAAAACCCAGCATTTCAGGCATCCATTTGTATCACCAAATATAGTTCTAATTAGTCAGTTTTACAATGTACGTGGTTTTAACTCTTTTTTTTTTTTTTGGTAAAGGATCAGTCAGAGCTTTTTCTTATGCAATCTTCTTTTTGCAGGACTAATTAAGTGGGTTATTAAAACACTCCCTGGGGTATAAATTCTATAACAAAATGTACTGTGTTTTACAAAGGCATCATAAAATGATAAATGATGTCTCCCACACTTCCCATATTATATTCATAGGGGGAAATATAACCACTGTTTCATTCAACATCTTTATTCATCATGTGGAATGTAATTAATTTATTCCTTCATTAAATAACCAATTATAGTTATACCTCTAAGATATTGTGTCAGTATGTTGTAGAGGCCTGAGTGTTGACTAGGAGTCTGGGAGATCTGGATTTGAATCAGCCATGGAAACCCACTGAGTGACTCTGAATAAGTCACAGGCTCAGAAAAAGGCAATGACAAATTTCTGCTTAACAAATCTAATCAGGAAAGTGCCATGATAGGTTCACCTTAAGGTGAAGCACACAACAATAACAATACCACTAGAGCCCCCAAAGTAATTATTTATCATTATCATTTTAACAAATTATTTACTTTCCCATTTCTCAAAAATAGATAATAGTTACTTTTTAAAACATTTCAAAAATTAGAATGCCACAAGCTGCTGACTTGTGGTACAAAATATTGTCCACCTTGTCATTGCCTCAACACATGTAATGAAAAATGATGGAGGCGTGTGGGGCCATGGTATAAGTCAGAACTTGGAAATATGTGATATTTTTCCTGTAGCATTCAATGAGGTTTCATTCCTGTAGCTAACAATCAGGAGGGGAAAAGAGTGGCCCCCAGGACTGTTTTTATAGCCCCCAGGGCATATGCATAGCAATTACACCACATTTTTGACACTACCACTAGGTCCTTTTAGATCCAGGACAGGGCTGTTTTCTCCAAAATGAGATGACCAGAAGTCATTTTACAGATTATTTCCATTTGGAATAAAGACCTCTCCTGGGTCTAATTTATTCCAGAGTGGGAAAATATGTACTGAAATATGGGGACCATTTCAGAACATTTTTAGGAGGATGGTGAAGGTGCAGCTCTCCAAGGTCCTCTGGAGGGCAAATCTGACCTCTAACTCTTGATTGTTGCCCACTACTGATGTAAATATAGTTCCAAAAGTTACAGTTATATCTCAAAAGTTCTTATCCTTCATTAAGTGCTTTTTTGCATGGGTGCCCTTTCCCACTACAATAGTATAACATGTAAAAATGCTATTCAACTGGGATTGCTCTCTTTGCCATTCCAGGATTACAGTGTCCATTTGTGCTAGAATGTGAGATAAGGGCTACTCCTCATTATCCCCATCCATTTTCCTAGTGTGGCACAAGAAATATAAATGAAACCAGTGTTACCGTTAAAAAGGCTCCCCCCCTTTTTCCTTGGTGGTGGGGGGCTCTCAGTCTAAAGTTGATGAACAGGGGAAGCTATTATTATCTGTTTGATTTATCCTCATGGAGTGATTAGTATTAGTCTGAAGGAAGACACAGCAAGAAAGAAGCAGCGCACTAATGTTTTATTAAACTGTAAAACTCTTTTGGCTTTTCCACTTACATTTTCAGGCATGCCTGATGGTGTGATGTGTGAATAAGAGAGAGGGCACCATTAACACACCATGCTGTAGCGACAGAATGGGCCTGGAAAAAGAAGCAGAGTGGCTTCTCATTGTCCCCTGAACACTATGTTTCCCTGCCCTAAGCACACCCAATGACCACCCAAAGTTGGCATAACAGCACAATTAATCTTTCACAAAGAAGATCATAGCACTACAGAAGTGGCTATTAACTGAAGGTGCTGTTACCCTTATGCAAAGGTGAGTTACCACTCTGGTGCAATAAGGATCTCAGTTAGAACTGCATCTTCATTCTTGCCAGGTACTTTGCTTTGTGGAAAAGGTATTAAATACAAGTAAGAATGTGCTAACAGGCAAACAGTTTCCACCATATTGAACAATACCAGTACCTGAGAACTCATTATAAACCTTTCATAACTGTATATCAGAAACAAAATTCCATGTAGATAAATATTTATTGTAATATATACTTAGTGGTAAATAACCATTTGCACAATTTTTAAGTTTCATCAGAAATGTCATTTGCTCTAATTCCATCTTGAATCCAGGAAAATAAAAAGAGTGAGCCAAATAAAGGTGATACAGGCAAGCAAATCAATCAGTCAATCAATCAGTCAATCAGTCAATCAATCAATCAATCAATCAGTCTTTTGCATACCACAGAGTAAGATTCTCTATGTAACAATTTGGTATATTCTAAGAGCTAAGTAGAACTAGCATGATATAATGGTTTAAGTGTTGACTATGTCTCTGGAAACAAGAGTTCGAATTCCCCCTCAACCATGGAAACCCACCGGGTGACCTTGGATAAGTCACACTATCTCAGCCTCAGAAAAAGCCAAATGCAAACTTGCTCTGAACAAATGTTGCCAAGAATATCCTGTGGACTCTTAAAAAATTCTCTGACTTCTTCCCGCTACCAACTGAGGTCTCAGTCTGGCTTAAGTTTACAAAAGAGTAAATATGAATTACCAGGACACAAGAACAGCCATGCTGGATCACTCCAAAGTCCTATGTACTACAGCCTTGTATTCTCCAAGTGGCCAGTGGGAAGATTTAGGTTCCCCTGGCCCAGGGATGGTGGTGGTTCCACCTGTCCTGAACGGGATCAGGCTTCCTGTGAAGGACTCGGTACGCAGTCTGGGGGTGCTCCTTGATTCGTCGCTCCACCTTACATCTCAGGTGGATGCGACGGTCAGGAGCACCTGTTATCGGCTTCGGCTGATTCGCCAGCTGCGTCCCTACCTGGACCAGAGGAACCTTGAAACGGTAGTACATGCTCTGGTAACCTCTCGTTTGGATTTCTGCAATGCGCTCTACATGGGGCAACCCTTGTACCATACCCGGAAGCTACAACTAGTGCAGAATATGGCAGCCAGACTGGTTACTGGCATACCCAGAGCCAGTCACATAACAGCAGTGCTTAAAGATCTGCACTGGCTGCCTATTCTCTTCCGGGCGCAATACAAGGTGTTGGTTATTACCTATAAAGCCCTAAATGGCTTGGGCCCAGGATACCTTGAGGACCCCCTCTCCCCATACAATCCGCCCCGCACTCTCAGAACATCTGGGCAGCAGTTATTGAGAGTTCCAGGGGCCAGACTAGCCTCCACGTCTAGGAGGACTTTTACCATCTTGGCCCCGACCCTCTGGAACTCCCTGCCCATTGAGCTCCGCTCGGCCACCTCCCTGGCCCAGTTCAAAAAGAGGCTGAAGACCTCTCTGTTTAAAAAGAGTTTTCCCGAATACGGCCCCAAACTCCCCCCCCCCCCCCTATGTCAGCAGTGGCAAGCTGGCCAGAATTGTTTTTAATCCATTTGTTTTTACTGTATATGTAACCCATGTATTTTATGACGTTGTACACCGCCCTGATTATACAGAAGGGCGGTATATAAATAAATTTTTTATTTATTATTATTTATTTGCTATATTAAAAGCAGCACTGTCCGCTTTAAATTTTTCAGGATCTGGAATATAGCATGCTGCTTCTGGTGCTGCAGGTAACATACAACTGGTAGCCAATGACAGACTTAGACTCCACATATTTACCTAATCCCCTTCTATAGCAGTTACAAAAAATTTGTGGGATTATAAGTAATGTTCTGTGAGGAGTAAGGGCAAGATTCCCCCCCCCCCTTTTTTTTTTAATGCAGAACACATCATTTTCAAGCAGGCATGATCCTTGACACCTTTCAAAATGAAGCACATGATAGGAATAGAATAACAGCACTCCTAACTTTGTGTCACTTCCTGGAAGCAATGGTGAAGGGGGTCTCTTCAGACATACAATGAGAGACTGCTAAGAACTCCAGTCATCAACAGCCCTGTTCGGGTCTTGCAAATATAGAGTTGTGGCTTCCTTGATTGAATCAATTCACCAGTAATGCGGTCTTCCTCTAAGAGCCCTAACCCATTGTTAATGGACCATTATCATACCCCAGTTCCTTAGGAGCTGTGAGTCTTTATTTATTTCCATTTTTATCCCACCTTTACACACACACACCTCAAGGCGGTAACAACATCACTAAAAGGTTTAATAAAACCAATAAAAGGAATACTCAATAAACCTCTCTGGCAATCTTACTCATAACATATTCTGGAGAGGGGGAAGGAGCTGACTTTTAAAGATTCTGGAAATGCCATCAGCTTTTTGTTCATGAGAAACAGATCGTGCCTGGATTATATAGCAGTATTAACACTAGCGCTTCCTTACTTTATTTTTCTGGTAAACACCACACCAGACACACTATCTGTAATATGGTCTTCCTCTTTCCCTACTGCCTTATTGTCTTTTGCAATGCATCATGTGGCATCATGATATGTCCAAAGTACATATGTATGCATGTATCACAGAAGAAAGAAGGAAAAATCAAGGTCCTTGATAAATGAGGTAGAAATGTTCCAGATCTGGCCCCACTGAGTTTAGAGATTATGTGTTATGAGTTGGTTTTGGGACACAGAAAAGCCTAAGGGTGAGGGGCAGCAAGGCCCTCCAATAGGGTTGACAGCTGACACATTTATGATGATGAAGTGGAGCTTTCCAAGTGGGTTGCTGGGGATGACAAAGTAAAGTGTGACGCTAACTGGAGAGCTTATATAATGCTAAATATTCCCAGAAACCACACTTTCTTCCTCTTTGTGACCTTTTCATTGAGGAGTTAAGAGGTCTCTCTACTCCACCCATTCATCACCCATTCCCCACACTTCAGAACAGCTTCAAGGACAATGGTAACAACCCAATAGGCGCCAATAGTGGGAGACTACTGGAATGGAGTGTGTAAGGATGCTGGCTGTAATTTATGGGCCTGCAATCTCTGAGTTTAAAAAATCTGGCCCAGGGGACAGATCACAAATCCTCAAGTGGACAGTGAAATACCTTCATGCATTTCTGGATTGCTTGGTGAACATATTTATGACATGAAACTGTGCCTGAAAGAGAACTAGCCAGTGTAAATTCTCTTGATTCAGTTGCTGGCAGGAGAAAGGGTTGAGTGATCTTCACTGCTTGCAAAAAGTCTGTGTTTTCTCTAGAAAATGAAGACTACTAAACAGATTACAGAACTAATCCAAATTGATATGTACATTAGAGTTCAGCAGTGCATTTAATTCCAGTGTCCATGCATCCACAATTGCCTGTTCTCAGTTCTTGCTTTTACGAATACAGTTATGACTTAATGTCTTTTCTAGCCTTCAGGGCTTTTGCTGTTGCTCCTTCTGTACCTTATTCTTCTTTACTTCTTTGCTGAGATATTAAAGATGCTAGGGAGCTTATTGCATGTATTAATAAATCAGTTTTCCTCTATCTGGTTTAAGGAATAATTTAGGCAGCACCCTGATTTTATCACACACTTTTTACCACTGAAATTGCCACCTGAATACATCCCGGGGCCATCCCCACTTGCAAAGCCACCCCTCTCAGCTCTTTTTGAATCCAGGAATTTTCTGATTTATGAAAACGGCTGCCGGAGTGGCTGTGCAAGCAGGTATGGAGCTGGGCTATATTCCAGTGGCAATTTTGGCAGTAAAAAGCATAAGATAAGATCAGGATGCTGCCTGAATTAACCCTTAAACTGGATAGAGACAAACCAGTTTGATAACACATGTGATAAGCTCCTGAAACAGCCTTGGAAAAAGGGTTGATGCACGGTAGAAGCCAGAAGCTTTATTGGCCATGAGGCAACTGTGGGGACACAAACAGCGAAAGCAAAGGAATAAAATCTCCTTCTCTACTGATAGAAACTAGGAGATCTAGACCATATCTTCTGTGCAAGGGTACAAGCCACTTTATATAGAGTTTCTTTATTCAGGCTTTTGTTAACCCTACTAAATCATCATATTTTGCATGTGGATTTTTTAAATATTTATATCAACACTTTTAACCCAATATACATACTTCTTTAGTTTGTCTGCTTTCTCTGTCAACAAATGTCTTGTCACTTGAATTCTAACAATACCTTCTGCTCAGTGTTGTTCATCTGAACCAACCCTTCAGTTGTGGGTGGGATCATGTAGTCCTCCAGATGTTGTTGGAATGTAACTCCTTAGAAGCCAGAATAGCCAATGGTAAGGAATCCTGTTTTGTTTTTTAAAAAATTCTTACTTTTCCTCCATTTGTATCCTCCCGCCTTTCCCCCAAAATGGGGATAGAAGGTGGCTTACAAAAACTGAACAGACTTAAGCACAATCATACAAAAATAAGTTAGTTGGCATAATGCAGATAGAATTTAAATCATATAAAACAAATCCACTAAAAGACAAAAGATCAAATTCAGCAAAACACTCTGTTTTGAACAGCTCTTTTGGCCAATTCATAAAAGCCTGTTTGGAGCAGAATAACTCCCTGACAGTAGGATAAGGAGGAAAGCCAATTTAGCCTCCCTACAGCTGGTTAAAGCCTAGGAGAAGCCACCAAGAAGATCCTTTCCTCAATTCCCACCTAGATGTGCATATGAAGGTGGTGGGACTAAGAGAAGGAACTCTCCAGATCTCAAAGCTTGGGAAGGATCATATAGGAAGGCATGATTCTTCACATAGTCTGGACCAAAGGGCTTTAGAGGTAATTACCACCACTATGATAGTGTTTTGAAATGGTCTGGTAGCCGCTGGAGCTTGTTGTAACCAGGGAATTTCATGCTTTTGTAAGTGGCTCCAGTCAGTAGTTTGGCTGTTGCTCTTTGGGTCAGTTGAAGTTTCTGAGCATTTTAAATGCAGTCCCACATAGAGTTCATTACACTAATCCAGACAGGATATAACTAAAGCATGTGGTCAGATTAGACATTGCCATTCTAAAGGAATCAATAGTTCTTCATACAGGATGTCATGTGTTTGTGGAGTCCACAGCTGTGAGATGTGGTGATATCAATTAGCTTAGCCAGATTTAAAAAGGGCTTAAACAAATTTATAGAGGATATATCTAACAGTGGCCACTCCTTATGAATGAATGTAAATGAGCTTCTACAGAATGATGTGGTGTTAAATTCACAAGTGCTGGTACTGATCATGACAATCCCCATAGCCACAATCTTGAGGAAAGTTTAAAATGCAGTCAACTATAGTGATCTATCTCAACTGTCCATTTCAAGAGCTTTACTGCACTTTACCTTTATGGTGTATTGATCCGCTCCAGATCAGCTGCAGAGATTCATGGGATGGAAACGAATTATACTGCACCTTGCTTCATTTCCACAGTAATCTTGCAATTAAAACACTCCACACATGGATTTCTCTTCCACAGTACAGGCCAGTATGGTGTCACAGCCTCTACCCCATCCTGCTCCTTAGCTTCATGAACGGTCCTTCTCTCTCTCTCTTTCCTTTCCTTTCCTTTCCTTTTAGCTTGTATTTTGGGATGCTGGCATACTGGAAAGACATCATAATAGCACCCAGCTGTTTCACTGCAAGAGACTGAACAGGAAAAGAAGGTGACCACGTTGCCCCCACCATTTATTTATTTCATGTGCGGATGAAACAACTTATCCTCACCTTTTGTTTCAGTGCCTCTGTGAACTCCTTTTGTAAAAAAAAAAAAAAAAAAAAATTCAATGCATACTGTAGTATTTCAGGTAGTGCTTTGCTGTCATGACATTATAGTGTTATAGTGTTTCACCATTGTAGGGGTTTAAACATACTGATGTCATCTTCCTGGAACAATTGTTGTGGCGTAGAGAGAAGCGCTGTGTCCATTACGACCACATGCAGAGTTGATCCACGAAGGCAGGACACCACGAGAAGGCTCTTGGAGAGAAGTCTGCAAAGGCTTCAGGCAGAGAAGGAAAAATTCCTCCCACACAGGCTTCAGCCTTGAGCTCCCAGCTTGCAGAAATAAACACTGCTGGATAGCAAGGCTCTCACTCAAACAAGAGGGCTTTAATTCACTTGTTCCAAACTATTTACAGGATCGTACAGAGTACCAAACAGCCGTCTGGATACTCACAGTTCTATATACAAATAGACAAAGTGCTCCACCAGACACCGACGACAACCCAACAATCACCTTCTCTCTTATATAGATGGTCTTGTGTGAAGTCATGTGGTGCCTTGCCACCAATGAAACCTTGCTGGTTTCATCCCCAGTGCAGGTTGCATCATACCATATCCCATGATGCACCCCTTGACTGACTTCACCTACTGCACCTGTTGCATCAGATGTCCCATGATGCACAGCTCCTAAATGCTGACTCATGCACACCTGCTACTTGAACTATAGTTACCTCTGCTCCAGTTCCACCTAGTGGCCACATCCATGTCATTTCCAGGCCCAGTTTGCCACATGGTCCTGACAACAATCACCGGACGTAGTCTGTGTATCACCAGCTCAAATCTCCTGGGGAGACTACTAGCTGGCCATACCCTAACCTGCCCACATCCCATTAATGGATTATTTGCAACAGGCAAAAATGAGGATTTCCCATGACACTACAACAGTTTGGCATCAGGGCACATGTGGCATTATGCAGTACAGTGGGCTTGCTGCTGTTGCACCATCATGCCATCATATTGTAATGCAATAAAGCAGTTTTCATTTACACCAGGAATACATGTTGTGTCAAGTAATGAGCCTTTGCTTTACCATTCCCAAAACAATATTGTTTGCAAAAATCAATTCCTCAGTTCCTAATCCAGGGGTTGGGGAAAAGTATGGCCTGCATGTGGCTCCATAAGTTACTTTTGCAGCCCCAGAACCCCCCCCCCCACCGCCAGTCCTCCTAACCCCCTTTTTGAAGATTAGGGTGATTTCCAACCAAATCATGCTAAAAAATAAATTCAAAGTGGAAAGGCTTAAAAAAGGTTTGATGGATATGATACATAAAGATCAGAGTGGCTTTCTACAAAAGAGATATGGAGGAGATAACATAAGGCATATACTGAATCTGTTAGAGTATCATGAAAAACATAATGAGAAGAAACTAGTGTTGATATTTATAGACCTAGAGAAAGCCTTTGACAATGTTAAATGAGAATTGGTATTTGATATCTTGGAATACCTGAATATGGGAGAAAATTATTTAAAATGGGTAAAGATAATATATAAAAAACAACAGGCACAAATAATCATAAATGGTGAAAAAACAAAACAGGTACAGATAAAGTAAGGGACGACACAAGGGTGTCCCCTCTCGCCACTTTTGTTTATACTTACCCTAGGAACGTTGTTAATAAATATTAGAAATGGTAACCATATAAAAGGAATAAGGATCAAAGGCATGGATTTTAAATTAAAAACCTTTGCTGATGATATTGTAATCTCATTAAGTGATCCAATAGAAGCTGTGGAACAGTTGATACATAAATGTGAATAATTCAGTACCATATCAGGACTAAGAATAAACAAGGATAAAACAACAATATTAACAAAAAGAAAAAGGAAAAAAAAAAGAAAAGAAAAAGACATTGGAAAAAAGATCAAACTTCAAAATAGTAAAAAAGACAAAATATTTAGGTGTTACAATAACAAATAAAAATATAGATCTTTTCAAAAATAATTATAGGAAACTCAGGATCCAAATTAAAGAACAATTGAAGTAATGGAAAAGCTTACAATGATCATTCCTAGGAAGGATAGCAGCATACAAGATGAATATATTAGCTAAATTTTTATTCTTCGCTCAGAATTTACCAATAAGCTTCAAAGATAGTTATTTTAAGCAATGGACCAAAGACTTAAGTACAGTTTACATCATATTATTTTTCAATCTTCTTCCATCTTGAACTTCTTCATGCTTAATATTTATACATCTTTTAGTATAATGCATATCTATTTGTTTAGATTCTTCTATGGACAAATGTATTGGATTATTTATATGAAAAAATAATAAAAATATTAAAAACAAACAAATAATAAATTCAGTGATGCAAAATATTGTGTAAAAAACAATGGCTGCATCTACACTGCAGAAATAATGCAGTTTGACACCACTTTAACAGCCATGGCCCAATGCTATAGAATTATGGGATTTGACATTCTGTGAGACATTTAGCCTTCTCTGTCAGACAACTCAAGCACCACCAGAAAACTACAGATCTCAGGATTTTATAGGAGCCATGACAGTTAAAGTGGTGTGAAACTGCATTGTTTTGGCTGTGCAGGTGCAGCCTAAGATTACCTAAACACAAGGGAATTTAAGAAAAATAATATTTGTGTAACCCTTGACAGATGGTTTCTGATGTACCTATTTAGGCAAGGAGGAAGCGGAAGAGTAACACATCTAGAGGAAATGCGCACACCCCTTATCTAGTTAGTTACAGAAGGCTTTACGAGCCAATGTACACTTTCAGTTTACAAAACAAAAAGGGGATGCTCAAGATCTCTTAATAGTTAAGGCAAAACTAATGTGATAATGTTTTTGAGTAGTCATTCTTCCTCAAAAAGTTGCTTCAGTAACATCTTGTAGAGATCAATATCAACCTATTCTAGCATTATTTGGCTGAAATCAGTAATTGTAAGGAAAGCTGTGAGAAATTAGCCAATAGACTACAATTTGCCTTCTCTCCAAGCCTGATGTAAAGTTTTCTCCCTCTCGATACATCTGCAAAGTCACTATGAAACACTCTCCAAAGCTCCTAGACTCACTTCCAGTGCTGTCTTCTTCAGTCATATTTTAGTCAAAATGGTGACTGGAGGTAACAAACCATCACTGCTGGTCTCCATTTTGGTAGGATATGTCCAATATGTTTTGATACTCTTGGAGGTGGGAGGATGGGAGGAAATAAGCCCCCATACCTATGTAATTGCTTATTCTTGCCCTGCTCCAGCCCCAGCTACAATCAGAATTACTGTTAAGCTCAGAGGGAACAAGGAAGTTTGAAGGGAGGCTGGCAGATAATGTCATTGCCATTGCAAATCAAAGCCTGTTGATTTTTTGCCCCTGCAAACCCTGGTTCCATAATACTAGTCCTCAAGCTTTGTACACAGTACCAGTTGTTGGAAAGCCTCAATGGCAGAAATCTAAACAACCGGAATCACTAGTTTTCTACAAGGGAAAAACAACAGCTACAGAAATGTTTCTGGGAATTTAACAGTTGGGTCATGAAGATTTTAGACGTCTGCCATAGTTGCTTGCCAGCAACTGTTGCCAATTGGATCCTGAGTTTCATCCACTAGTTTTTAGGTTATATGATCACAAGGGGATTGCTGACTGAGTCAGAGAAACGTTCCAGTTCTGTTCTGCCTCTGGAATTGAGTTGTATATCTTCCAAAATTTCACAGATGAAAACTGGGACACATATTGCCAAAAAACAATGGAGTGTGGTCAAGATGGCAAAATAATGAATGAGGAAGAACCCACAAGCTAGGAGACACTGCAGCAGTTTGTTTTTGCCTGATTCTACTGAGAAAGGGAAAATTCTGGGGATTATCTCATTAGCTTCACTGGCAGGATAGACCAGGGATGTAACTTTCTTAAGGCAGATCTTATTGCATTCACCCATCCCCAGGCTGTATGCATCCCGTATACCACCCCGGCTTCTTTGGGCTTGTCCCACATCTTTTCAAAAATGATGCCCTGCCCGGCAATGAGTGAATGCGATAAGATCCATCTTAAGAAAGTTACATCCTGGGTCTATCCCAGCAGCGAAGCTAATGGTATTATCTTCTCTGTCTCCTCCTCTCCTCTCTCCCTGCTGAATTAACTGAATGCAAACTACTTTCCCCCCCTTGGACTCAGTTTGCACCAATTGAAGTAAGCAGAGAACAAAGGGCAAAGGTGGGAAGAGGAGAGAGAAACTGGGACATTTTAAAAGCTTCTGAAAAAGTGGGAAAAGAGAGGGTTAATCAGGATTGTCTCTGCCTAATCAGGACAGTTGGAAGGGTATACAGTTGCTGAATTCTGGACTAAGCATGTATGTTCAGCTAGAATTAAGCTCTACCAAGTTCAGTGGTATAGACTATCAAGTAAATATACAGAGGTTTGCAGCCTTTGTATATCATATTTTAAAATGTTTGCCACCCACTCAGTGCTTAAATACCATGCTGGCGGGAAACTAAAGGTAAACTAATACTCTCGTGCTGATATGAAACAGTTCTGGATAATTTCTAGCTGCCAAGAAAAATTTGAGTATTTTAGCATTATTGTCCTCATTCTCACTTCTAAATAAGGCATGAATCAATGTAATGCCATTCTTAATTTTAATCAATATGCCCCATTTCCATTCCAATTTTATGGTTATTTGGCTTTTTAAGTCACAAAATTGCAGCACAAGCACATTTTTAAACACTTTAAAATGCACTGCAACAATTTCTTGAATTAAGTAAGTGATTTTTTTCATTGTTTGCCAGAAGCCAACATATTTGATTATTTTAACATATCGGAACTGCAACAGTTTTCCAGAGAAAAGTATTTACATCAAAGTGCAGAAGGATATTAATAGCTTAGTTAAGTGGTCAGTGAAAAGCTTGCTTATTTTTAGAGCTCAACTGAATGTTCACAACAAAATTCATTTCTGTCAAATTGGGCCAAGTAGAGTTGATCTGAATGCCTGCTACAAAGTCCTTTCTAATTTCAAGGAGAATTGTCATGGCAAGGAAAAACCAAATGAAATGAAAAGACTGCAACATGGAACTTTTATTAATTTCAGGTGCCAGTTGTAAGAATTACATTTCTTCTCCAGCCAAAGATGGAAATATGGGTGGAGGTGTAGATTTCTTGAATGAATGAGCCGGTTCTGCACCCCAGTCACACCTGTGTTCGCCTTTCCATATATAATGCTCTCCCTTCCACATCCATTGTTACAGCACCATTGCCCAGTTCCTGTTGTCCTACCTACTGAGGCTCATGGGTTTTCTGTGCCCACCCTGGTTTACAACTATAGACTTTTGCTTGATATGTTATACCTTATATTCATGGCTTCAATCTAATAGTATCATTCAAGTAGCAAAATGAATTCTGCCACACTATGTCTCCTATGCTTGAATAAGTTGTGGAGGGCTGGGGGAGGGGAGGAGGGTGTTCCAGAGAAGATTGGGGATGCTTGGGGCTATGGAGATGAAGAGAAGTTCAGGAAGTCTCATCGTTATCTGTGGAAATCTGCTTTCACAACATTGGATGTAGATCTATATTCTTTTAACCACACACAGAGAGAGAGAGAGAGAGAGAGAGAGAGAGAGAGAGAGAGAGAGAGCGCTCTCAAGTTGACTGACTCATAACCACCCCATGGATGAGACACCTCCAAGACCCCCCTGTCCTCAACCACTCTGCTCAGTTTTTGCAGGCTCATAGCTGTAGCCTCTTTCATTGAGTCTATCCATCTGGTATACAGTCTACCTCTTTTTGTCCTCACCTCTACTTTTATAAGTATTATTGGCCCGGTACATACCTTTGGGAATGTCTGGAGTGGCAGCAGCCTAATTTCCTCCAGAGGGAAGGAAAAGAACCTGAGAAAAGCAGGTTCTTTTTAAGCCGCAGGGGCAGCATAACAAGTACGCCATTGGTGCACTCATTATGTAAGTGCCACACGGCAACGTGAAGATCCCATGCGTCACTTACGTAATAATGGCAGCACCCATGTACACAGGGCACCGCCATTGTTATGCCATCCGTCCGTTCTAGGGTAAGGGACTGTGTGGCTGGTACGCCACTTTATGGCAGTATGTACCGCACCATTGTCTTTTCTAGTGAGTCAAGCCTTCTCATGATGTGGTTGAAATATGACAGCCTCAGTTTAGTCATCCTGGCTTCTGGGTTTGATCTTTTTTACTACCCATTTGTTTATCTTTTTGGCCATTCACAGTATCCTCAGCACTCTTTTCTAAGATCACATTTCCAATGAGTTGATTTTCTTTCTATCAGTTTTTTTTCATTGTCCAGCTCTTGCATCTGTACTGGGAAATACGATGACTTCGATGAGCCCTACTTTAGCATTAAATGTTACATCTTCTCTTTATGATCTTGTCTAGTTCATTCATGGCTAGTCTTTCCAGCCATAGTCTTGTTCTGATTTTTTGACTTCAATCTGTATTCTGATTGATGTTTGATCCAAGGTATGGAAAATCTTTGACAATTTCAATTTCATTGAATTAAATTGAATTGAATGCTCTGCATTTTTGTCCTTACCTGATACTGTTGTGGTCTCCTTCTTCAGTACATCTTCACCCATATTTAAAGGTGCACATTTGAAGGAATAAAAAGAATATGACATAGATTCTGTTTTACATGGAGCTTTAATAAGAAATGGCAACCTTGGAGGAGACACAACTGATTCCATTTGTCTTATAGCAGGTCTGGACCTGTAAAAGTTTTAGTAAGAACTGTTTTTAAAAGTTTTGTGTTTCACGTCTGGCTGGCTATATAAAATCACAGAACAGTGTTCTGAGTAAGTAAATTGCTGTAAGTATATGAATCAGGGCTGGCAATGTAAAGGCTAGTATTCAACACAGAATGTCCTTATTATCAAGTCCAGATTCTCAGGAATGAATCTGAAACAGATGTTTCAGCACTAGTGGTATTAATAACCAGGATAATTCCAGGATTCTTGAAGATATATGTATGTTTCCAGCAGAAAAGTCTGGGACACATCTCTGCTGTGGATCACTTTTGTCTGATGGACTTGCTTTCATATTATCACTTCACATTTCTTGCAAGGGTAGGAAAGAACAGGAAGCAAATGTACATTGTTTGCATTTAGCATGTAGAGACCTAAAAGATCTGAAGGACATCAGCAGCACCAGTCCTCCACACTTCATGCCTAGCTCTTTTATGCTAACCTTTCTCACCAAGATTATTATGGACTACATAATTAAGATGACATTATTATGTGGTGAGGAAAACGTAAGCAAGACACCAGAGAGCTGGTAGCAATATCAGCAGCAGATATTTGAACAGGTCAAGGATTTTCACTTTTCCAAACATTACATGGCAGAAAATCTGGGTTTACACTGTGGGTATGTAAGCTTTGACCATTCTTGGCTCATAAATTTAGAACAGCAGTGGGAGAGGTGGAGAACCATCCAGTATGATTTGTGGAACTGCTGGAGCAGCTAATAAACTGGGCAGTGCCAGAGGAAAAGCTGAGGCAAATGAGTTAGGACTGAGCATCACATGGGCTCCCTGGAAGTACTAGCAATACATGCATAGCCCACAAGTATGTTGTCTTCTCTCTTCTTGCTTGTGTCACTATATACTAGGGTTGCCAGGGGAAATAAGCAACAGGGTGCCTGTCCCTTTTGTGGTTGTGTAGAAGAGAGGATTTCAACAGATGTGGTTGCTACACAAGCAACAGCTGCTGAATTTTGTTCTTTTGCACAACCTTTAATGGGAGAGGAACCCTGTCCCTTATGTATGTAACAAATTCACTCCAGGAAGCCTTTCACTCACTACAGCCAAAAAGCAGCAAAGTAGTTTGGACTGAGGTTGTGGTGATGGAGTCACAGCCAGGGGTGGCTAGAGAGAGTCTGGAAATGTAGACCAAGCAGGCTGCAGTGATCCTTAGTTGCTTGGCAGTCAAGCAAATGGACTGCTTCAGGAAGTGATGCAGAGAGAAAGAGTAACAGTAATTTTGTTACAATATTTCTAGGAAATGTTTGAGGAAAGCTTCACATAAAAATGAAGTGCCCTAGGTGGACACCAATTCACTGGTACATCTGGGCTGGCATCCTGTTTGTGACATTTGCATGTGGAACTTGCACTACATATGTAAGGTGAATTATTCACCATAGAAAATATTCTACTGACAGTGGCAGAAGGCACGTTGGGCACACAGCACATTTTTGTATTGCAGTTGCACTTTTTGGGTGTCATGGGTGTACTTTGGGCATTTCACAACAGCACCCAGTCATTGGCATATGCTGCATAACGATGCTGTTCTGCATGGGGATTATGTAGTGCTAGTGTGCCATATCTCTGCATGCAGATATGTATACTATGCTGAGAGAATATTGGCTTGCAGCCCAAGAGTTGTATTTGTGATTGAATGGGAAGAATTCACTATTAACATTATTTAGCATCTAGGCCTCAGTGTTCCAGTAATGTGTTTAAGGAAGCACTACATGGGTGACTGGAATGACATGATGACATTCCATGTTATACAAGGGACCTAGCTGCATACTGATCCAATGTACTACTTGATTTGTGTGCAGCTAGGGCCCTTGTGTGGCATGGAAAGTCATCATATCATTCCAGTCATTCCAGTTATGGGCATATTAAAAATGTTTTTAAAATTATTTCTTGCAAATGGTTTTAGAAGAGCCATTTCTACTAAAAGAAATTTTTTATTTGTTTTCCCTTTTCTTATTTTTATTTTTCAGCTTCTTGCTGCTGACAGTAATTCTGAATTTTTTTAAAGCCGTACATTTGCCCAAATTCTTCTTCCTTCAGTTAAGAATAGCTAGTCCCTGTGTATGACAGCATTGTAGCAATATGGTATTTGTTCTTGAAGAGTCACCTCTGATGCGTGGCCCATATTCTCAGAGGAGAACTGGCTGGCTAGTAAAATCATGATGTATAGTTGGAAACTATCACCAGCTGAGGAGAAGGTAGGTAGTGGTTGAAGAGTCCCTACTGAGAGGGAAACTGCAGAAGAGCAGAAATTGTTCCAGAGTGGAACAGGCTATTTCAAGAGCTAGTGGATTTGCTTTCAATGAATTATTTCAGAAAAGGCTGTAAGATAAATAGAAAAAGACAGATATGGAGGAATAATGAAGGTCAAAGTACATTGATAAGAAAGTACAAGAAAGTGAGAACAAAGGTGCTGAGCAAGTAGATTAAAGATAACCATGCAGGTTAAAAGGGGATGGATGAATGGATAGATAGATAGATAGATAGATATGAAGGAACAAGTCATAAAAAGTAACGAAGGATGAAGTATATTGATGAGAAGCTTAGAGAAAGTGAGAAGAAAGGTGGTGAGCAAGCTGATTAAAGAATCATGAAGGATATCATGGGAATGATAGATATGAAGGAACAAGTAGGTAAATATATGCAGTAAACAAAGAAGGAATCAGAAGAGGTTGTCATCTTGTCTCTTCTGCCAGTTGAAGGGCATGGTCCAGGAAGGGAGAGGAAAATAGCAGATGTGAACAACTGGCTCCACAGATGATGCCGCCGAGAAGGATTTGGATTCTTCGATCATGGGCTGCGGTTCCATGAGGAGGGACTTCTTGCAATGGATGGGTTGCATCTCGCACCAGTTGGAAGAAATGTTTTTGCCAACAGTCTCAAGAACTTGATCAGGAGGGCTTTAAACTGAGTTCTGTGGGGAAGGGAGACAATATTGAGGAAGGCGAAAGGGATGGCGAAAATAGTCAAACAGACATAGAGGAAACAAGAAAAAAAGTGCAAGGACCCAACAGTGGGAGGCAAAAAAACTTGCACAGGCAGCAAGTAAAGGGAACACATGGGCTTAGATGTCCCTACACTAATGCACAGAGCATGGGAAATAAGCAAGATGAACTCGAACTCCTAGTACAACAAAGCAAATATGATATAATAGGCATCACTGAAACCTGGTGGGATGAGTCTCATGATTGGAATGTGGAAATAGAGGGGTATAACCTTTTTAAGAGAAATAGGCCAAACAGGAAAGGAGGAGGAATAGCACTATATGTCAGAGATATTTACACCAGTGAAGAGATCCAGGACATCAGTCATGGAAGCCAGGTGGAGAGCATCTGGATAAAAATTAAAGGGGAGGGAAACAACAAGGATGTTATGGTGGGAGTCTACTACAGACGCCCAATTCAGACTGAGGAATTGGATGATATCTTTCTAGAACAGATGACCACACAGTCAGAAAAGAGAGATGTAGTAGTGATGGGCGACTTCAACTATCCTGATATTTGCTGGAAGTCAAACTCAGCAAAAGACTCAAGGTCTAGCAAATTCCTCACTTGCCTGGAAGACAATTTCATGGTCCAAAAGGTGGAAGAAGCAACAAGGGGGTCAGCTATTTTAGATCTGATCCTAACCAACAAGGATGGCTTGGTTAATGGGGTGCAAGTGGTGGGATCATTAGGTGGAAGTGACCATGTTCTCCTGGAATTTGTAATACAGTGGAAAGGAGAAGCCAGGCATAGTCAAACACACATTCTAGACTTTAGGAGAGCGGATTTTAGTAAACTTAGAGAAGTATTGAGGGCGATTCCATGGTCAGAAATACTAAAAGATAAAGGAGTTCAGGATGGATGGGACTTTTTCAAAACGGAGATACTGAAGGCACAATTTCAAACAGTTCCAGTGAAAAAGCAAAATGGGAGATATCTCAAGAAACCAGGATGGATGACTAAGGAACTTTCAACCGAGCTAAGTTTGAAACGGAAGATGTATAAGAAATGGAAAAAGGGGGAAATCACCAAAGAGGAATTCAAAAAAATAGCAGGCATGTGCAGGGGTAAAGTCAGAAAAGCTAAAGCGCAGAATGAACTCAGCCTTGCTATAGAGGTTAAAGACAACAAAAAGGGCTTTTTTTGGATATGTCCGCAGCAAAAGTAAGAAGAAGGAAATGGTAGGGCCACTGCATCGAGAGGATGGCAAAATGTTAACAGAGGACAGAGAAAAGGCAGAATTACTCAACACCTTCTTTGCCTCAGTCTTCTCAGAAAAGGCAAAGGGTGCGCAATCTGAGGATAATGGAGCTGAGGACAGAATAGGGGAATTTCAGCACAGAATAAGTAAAGAGATAGTAGAGGAACACCTTGTTAATCTAAATGAATTTAAGTCTCCAGGACCAGATGAACTACATCCAAGCGTATTAAAAGAACTGGCAAATGTAATATCGGAGCCATTGGCAATAATCTTTGAAAACTCCTGGAAAACAGGAGAGATCCCAGCAGACTGGCGGAGGGCAAACGTTGTCCTCATCTTCAAAAAGGGCAAAAAAGAGGATCCCAACAATTATCGTTCAGTTAGTCTGACATCAATACCAGGAAAGATTCTGGAGCAGATCATTAAACAGAGAGTCTCTGAACATCTAGATGGCAATGCCATAATCACAAAAAGTCAACATGGGTTTCAGAGAAACAAGTCATGCCAGACAAACCTAATCTCTTTCTTTGATAAAATTACCAGCTTGGTAGATGAAGGGAATGCTGTGGATATAGTATATCTTGATTTCACTAAGGCCTTTGACAAGGTTTCCCATGACATTCTTGCAAACAAGCTTGTAAAATGTGGACTAGACAAGGTAACTGTTACATGGATATGTAACTGGTTGACCGGCCAAACCCAAAGGGTGCTCAACAATGGCGCCTTTTCATCCTGGAGAGAAGTGACGAGTGGGGTTCCACAGGGCTCTATCCTGGGCCCAGTGCTATTCAACATCTTTATCAATGACCTGGATGACAGAATTGGGAGCATACTTATCAAATTTGCAGATGACACCAAATTAGGAGGAATAGCTAATACCCCAGAGGACAGGATCAAGATCCAAAATGACCTGAATAGACTAGAAAGCTGGGCCAAAGCTAACAAAATGAAATTCAACACAGAGAAATGTAAGGTACTGCACTTAGGGCGGAAAAATAAAATGCACAGATATAGGATGGGTGCCACCTGGCTGAATGAAACTACGTGTGAAAGGGATCTAGGAGTCCAAGTAGACCACAAGTTGAACATGAGTCAACAGTGTGATGCAGCAGCTAAAAAGGCCAATGCAATTTTAGGCTGCATCAATAAAAGTATAGTGTCTAGATCAAGAGAAGTAATAGTGCCACTGTATTCTGCTTTGGTCAGGCCCCACCTAGAATATTGTGTCCAGTTCTGGGCGCCACAATTCAGAAAGCACATTGAGAAACTGGAGCGTGTCCAAAGGAGGGCGACAAAAATGGTGAAGGGTCTGGAAACCATGCCCTATGAGGAACGATTTAGGGAGCTGTGGATGTTTAGCCTGGAGAGAAGAAGGTTAAGAGGTGATATGATAGCCCTGTTTAAATATTTGAAAGGATGTCATGTTGAAGAGGGAGCAAGCTTGTTTTCTGCTGCTCCAGAGAACAGGACCCGGAACAATGGATGCAAGCTACAGGAAAAGAGATTCCACCTGAACATTAGGAGGAACTTCCTGACAGTAAGGGCTGTTCGACAGTGGAATGCACTCCCTCGGAGGGTGATAGAGTCTCCTTCCTTGGAGGTCTTTAAACAGAGGCTGGATGGCCATCTGTCAGGGATGCTTTGATTTGGATTTCCTGCATGGCAGGGGGTTGGACTGGATGGCCCTAGTGGTCTCTTCCAACTCTACGATTCTATGATTCTATGATTCTATGATTCAAATTAAATAAGAGGTAGTGCCTAGAGATTTTGGAAAATGGAAACTGAATGTATGGTATTACTGGTGTGTTTGCATATTTATAAAAGAGTGTATGTATGATTTTCTTTTTTCTATTTTTCTTCCTTTCTGTTTAATTTCTTCACTGTCTTCTTGTATGATCTGTACATATTTAATAAATATATATATTAAAAAATTAAGAAGAGGCTGAATAGCCACCTCATAGCAATGCTGTACTAATTCCATCTTGCATGCCTGATCTGGCACTATGCAGTGGGTTGGAAGAGATGGCTTCCAAGAGAATCTCATAAATCATGACTTTGTGAGCCCACTGGTCTGTCTCACTGAGTATGGTTTATTGGGAAATGTGAGAGATAGTACTGGCTTGGCAAGCAAAATAAGCAAACTGGCAAGGCAAAAGCTGAATAACAACCAGTTCCATGACCTTTCAGAGCCTAGCAGAGGGTGAGGTGAAAGAAAGAAATACGTATAGTCACTTTTTATATACAGGTAACTTTACTACTAATATAGGGTCTGATACAGAAGAGAGAAAGGGAACAAGAAAAAATGGCATCAGACTAGAGTGATGCAGGGAGAATGGATGTGATAAAACAAGGAAACAGGCCATCATCGTAATGAAAATTAGCAGATGGTGAATATAAGCATGCAAAAGTTGCTAACTCTAACATTATTTATACCGACTGTTATTGGCTCTCTAGGGACTTTCCTAACCCTGCCCAGAAATTTCAGGGACTGAGACCAGAGTCTTCAATTTAGGGGCTGTACAGACTGGCTTAAAGTGCCGGTGTGGTGGCAGCATGGGGGCATGGCGTTTTGACAACAGTGCTCTTTGGTGTGGCTTTTATACGCTGTATGCTGAAAGGAGTGCCAAAAGGTGCTGTGGCAGTGGCAAGGATGCCTTTTTGCTGGCTCTAAAAGCAGCTGCATTTTGCCATTTCTTTTAGAGCTGGCAAAGTGCCCAATCAGAGCCATGGTGTGTCGTTGCTGTGGCCCAGATCTGGTGCTGAAAGGGGTGGCGTTAAGCCACCATTTCAGAGCCATCTGTTTTGCCCCATAGAAAATGTGTACTCTGCCACTAACTCTGTAGAGAGGTCAGCCTATAAATCTAAGAGGTTTTATTGAACAAAAGCCTGTTTTCTTCCTTCTGCTTTCAAAAAGAAAAAATTAAAAAAGGTTTAGCTCTCTCAAATATTCAGAATACTGACTATTAAAAAGAATGGCCAGGATTCTGTATGAGTTTATTTCAGTACAGTCAGCCCTCCTTATCCACAGATTTTTTTTAAACCATGAATTCAAGCATTCATACTTGAAAATATTCCCCAGAAGTATAAGTTCCAAAATGCAAACATTGATTTTCCAATTTATGTAAGGGACACCATTTTACTATGCCATTGTATTTAATGGGACTTGAGCATCCACGGATTTTGTTATCTGGGGGGGGGGGGTAGTGGTGGTGGTGGTGGTGGTGGTGGTGATGGTCCTGGAACCAAACCCCAGTGGATAACAAGGGCCCACTGTATATAACTTCTCTCGGCCTGACGCTCCCTCCCCAAACCTGATAGAAATGTCACTGACCTTTGCTCTGATCACAGGCAGAATATACTTCCTTCTCATCATACAGATGAGGCCTAGTAAAATAGAAAGAGTTACCATTATGGCAATTACGACAATAGTGTTACAATTTGACAAACAAGTACTCATGAATCCAAAACAATTAACGAGTTAATCCATCTGATTGTTCCACAATCATGATTGCTTCTTGCCACGAAAAACCCATATGGCCTTAGGGTCACCATAAGTCAGAAATGACTCGAAGACACACAACAACAACAACAAACTTAATCACAACTGTGACATTATTGCCATTTAACTTAGTAGGTGATACAATACAATAAGCCCTTGGGTTTATTTGAGATTTTGTTTCAGGATCCCCCAAGGACACCAAAATCAATGGATGCTCAAGTCCAATTATATACAATGGCACAGTAAATATATAAAATAGCAAAATCAAGGTTTGCTTTTTCGATTTTTAAAAAAACATTTTCAAGTTGTGGATGGTTGAACCCATGGATTCAGAATCTGTGAATAAGGAGGGCCAACTGTATTCTTATTGGCCATCAACAATGCAACATTCCTTATTCTCACAAGTATGGCGGTTTGTTTGTTTTACTCCTATTAGTGTGTGCATGTGTATATAATCTATTGCATCCATGTTATCTGGTGGATAAGACTATGGAACATGTAGCCATGGACTACACATAGTCTGTCAGGCTATTTTTGTGGCCCCAACTGCTTCAAAAATGTGTCAAAAATCTGAGTGCCAAAAAGGTCCAAATCATGGGGCAGTGTTGGCTATGGAAGAAACACATAAATTCAACTTAGACAATGAAAAAAAATCAAAATAGTTAAAACATTCCCATGTTTAGGATCAAACATTCATCAGAATCACAACTGTAAACAAGAAATAAAGAGAAAACTAGGAATGGGAAGGGCAGTGATGAAAGAACTAGAAAAGATCCTAAAGAGCAAAGACATACAACTGAACACCAAAGTCAGAATTGTCCAAGCCATAGTATTCCCCATCATCATGTATGGATATGGGAGCTGGACAATGAAAAAAGCGGATAAGAAAAAAAACTCATTTGAGATGTGGTGCTAGAGAAGAGTGCTGAGAATACCATGGACAGCTAAAAAGACAAAGCAAATGGGTTCTAGAGCAGATCAAACCAGATCTCTCCCTGGTAGCCTGCCAGGCTGCTATACTTGGGCCACATCATGAGAAGGCATGACTCACTCGAAAAGACAATAATGCTAAGAATGGTTGAGGGCAATAGAAAAAGAGGAAGACCACATGCCAGACTCAATGGGGTGGTGGTGGTAATAAATATGAATCTACAAGACTTAAGTAAAGGAGTGGAGAATAGGGAAGGCTTCGAGACGTCTCATCCACAGGGTCACCAACCATGGGTTGGGGCTAATTTGAGGATAGTTAACAACAACCTTGGCCATTTTGCTAGTTGGCATGTTTGCTGATTTTCTGTCTTGTTTGCTTTTAATGCCCACTCTGTTCCTGCATCACTCTAACTAGCAGCCATTTCCCTCACCTTCTCTCTTTTCCATAAAACCCTGTGTTTGATTATGCAAAATTTATTGTAAGCATAGGTACTTGAGAAAAGAAGACTAATCTCTCTCTCTCTCAGCTGTACTCTTTGTGTGTGTGTTGGGGGGGGGTGGAGAGAAGGGAAGTGAAGCTGCTGTTTTTCACCTTTTGCCTTGCCAATTCACCAGGGAGAGCTAGTTCTATCTTCCATATTTCCCAACAATGTTTATACACCTCAGACCACTTTTTTGGGTCCTGATGGGGCTTCCCCCTTTCACCCAAATGTGAAGCAACTGTCCTATATAGAAAGATTTCTTCCTATTTACCACTGCACCTACTTACCACACTCAGCAGTTGGGGAATGATTTCTGTTGTATATTGAATTTGCAGCTTTGCCTTTGTTGTTGTTGTTTTTAGTTTTCTTGCAAATTATCTGCACATGTGCAATGATAAAGAACACCCAGAATAAACTTCTCTTACGGTCAACAAAAGGTTACTGTTTTTCAGGTGTCTCCAGCCAACTACTTAATTACTTGGATTTCACTCCCCAGCTCAAACCATCCGTCTTGTCTCCACCAGACCTAGTGCTGGGGCCTCTTGCAGCAGTATGTTTTAAGTTAAGTGAGCACAACTCAGGTTACCATTGTGTCTTATAACAACTGAAACAGATTTCATGGCCCCAGGTGGCACAAAGTAGAGGGAGTGTAAAGCTCTAAAACAATGCCTGCAGCTGACTCTACATTCATTCTTGTTAAGTGAATGGAACTTCTCTGTTTTAAGCAGATTGGAAACTGATGTCAATATTTTCTCCATATGCTTTCTTTCCAATTTTGTATGTGTGTAACTTCAAGTCACCTGTTGACCTATTACATAATGATTATTTACCATTAAAATGACAATTGCAAAAAAGGTTTTCCTTTACATATCTTTTTTCTGAGGATTCTAACACTTCCCCCTTCTCTGATACCACAAATGATGGGATAATTGTACATTTCTCATTGAAATAACCAAACTTGGGGGTGGGGGGGAGGTTAAGAAAACTAAGAGCTTTACATGGCAGAAAAACTGGGCCTGCGTCTGAGTATAAACCTGATTTAGTGATTGACAGCAGACCTGTATAACATATGTAGAAGATTTCTGGAGGACTGGCTTTTAAATGGCTTTTCCCCTATCAAAAGGATGTATTTAGAAGGAACACAAAATGTACTGAGACAACTTCTGATGTTCCATCTCTCACCATGTGTAATGATGCAGACATTTCCTAATAAACACTATACTGTACCATATGTGCTTCAAAACACATGCTTGTCTCATTATCACATTATATTTTTAGGTGTATGCTTAAAACTTCATTGTATGAAGTGACTCTGAATCTCTTCTAAAGTGATATATGGTAACATCAGCCAACATTGTAAGAAGAAGTCAGATATTTTAGGGAATTGAAAGGGATTGCTTCACAAAGCAAAATGAAGTCAGTTGCCATGGGCTCATATTCCAGGCATGAGATTTGCTTGAAAGTGCATTTTGTGAAAATGTGTGTTTGTATGTGTTCATATGTTTTCTTCCTCTGGAATGTGTAATATCATATCTCCAGATAGGACTTTGAAGATCAAGGATGGATAAAGAAACAATCTGCATATAACCATGCAGTGTTCTGTGAAATTTTCAAAGACATTGTGGCTTGAGGATAACTCATAAGGAAATCACTAGTCTACAATTAGGGACCAGAGCTACTGGACCTTGCTGCTTTCCATGAGCAAGGAAATAAAAGATAATGTGGTTATAACAGCCAACTATATTCGCTGTCTAGAACCAAGATCATTAACTCCATGAAGGTATGGACTACAGTATTACCAGGACTCCAGTTACTACTAATTAGTATTAGTAAACCATAGTATTACCAGGATTATGAGGAGAGGGTATTCAATAATGGGTGCCACAGCAGAGAAGAGAAATAGTACTCTGACTGATAAATCTATGGCTCTGTGTCTGAGCCTTCTCTCAGTGTTAGGTTCCTGTGTGGCAGACAAGTGAAAAATATCAAGTGGAGGCTGAGATAATTTACTGACGAGCCTAAAGATATTTCCCCAAAGTATCCTGTCCCCTTTTAAAAAGTGCATCTTGCCTTTGGGAAAATGATTTCCTCCTCTGATGTGCACCTTTTTCAAGTAGCATGGACCTATCCCAGTTTTATCTACCTGGGTAGCAACACTAATATAGATTGGAGGGTTGTTAGTGGGAGGATGTTGCCATCATCTGGAAGGATTTATCTCTGTCACAAGGAGCCCCATCTTCCATAGCACCAGTTTGGAGGTGTGTGTGTTATACTTTATGCTAAGACAAAGAGAAAGAAGAGGTATGCTACTGGAGTAACACCAACTCCATTGTCCAACAGTCTTTTAATGTAAGTTGATAGGAGGAGACTCAGAGGTGGAACTGGAGAACCTCAGAATTGTTATTCAACCTGCTACTAAAACCATCTTGACAGGGTTTGCTTGAAAACTAATGGTTACAATGGCAACCCCTGTCCTATCTTTCTATCTCTATGGCCTGACAACTGTGGCAGATCATAGCCTGAAACAGGTATTTGGTATTAGACAGAGGATAATCTATTCTTCAGAATGAATTAGTTTTCATGGATAGATCATTGAAGAGATCATGGAAACATCATTCATGATTTCATGGACAAATACATTTCATGTGAAGTTTGGATTTACAGTAACAGGCCATTCCTACAGGGCTGAGGAAGTGATACACACATATATGCAGTTGTCAGTAGCAGCAGCATTCTCAAGATCAACAACTGTCCATTTCCTTAGGCGTATCATCCTAAATTTGTACTTTTGCCCTGTGCCATTTTGAAAGAAGTCTGAAATAGAGGTTTTGGTTTTGGACATCTCTCCATATTAATGCTAGCATTATTATTACACAAAAACCTAAGCAGAGACTTCATTCACCACGAAGTAGAATGCAACCATTGTCTCAGGGTGGTTGAAGTTGTCCTTCACATGGGCCCAAATTGGAGATGACCAGGGTAATCCCTCTGAGAGTCAAATTTGATCCTGCCACCTCCTCAGCACCTGTGGGAATTCACAGGTGTTAAATTAGAAAGAGAAAGGCTCCCCTGTTGTTCCCAAGTGAAAATGCAACAAAAACACATTGAGAGCCACAAGTCCCAAAAATGGAACACAAGGCTAATACAGTACTTGAACAGAGCTTGTTTCATAATCCATAGTAAGGCTAACAGAGTTCTCATGCAGAAAATGTCACACAAATTACCTTTAATTTACTACAGAACATGGTTTCTTTTTCCCTCAGTTTAAAAAGAGAGGTGTTTGGTGAGAATCGGTGGTGGTGGTGGTGGTGGGGGGGAATCCAAGAAAAATTTAGCTGCAAGCATCTTCATAAATCTGTGCCTGAATTAAAATTGTTACTGGTGTTGTCATATAAAGGTAAAGCTTCATGTAACATAAACCTTTAAAAGCAGCATGTACAATGGCTGACAATGAACAATCATGCCTTTGCAATGTTCTTGACAATGGTGACAGCACTGTGTCTAATCCTATTCATATAGGCCAGCATTCTGTTAGTGGTATATGGAGGTGTTAGTTGTGCTGTACATGAGGAGTGATATTTCTGGACAATGCACAATGGTTGTGTCCAGCTGAGGGCAGTGTAAGTGGAGTTGTGCATCTGGGACTCTTGTACATGCTGTAGTACATTAAAGTTCTCAGAGCAGTATGTGAAGGCACACCGCTGTATGCATTGTCTTTGCACATTTTACATTGCAATTGCACAGTGGGTTGTCTGCCATGTGCATTGATCACTGAGCCACACATTGCATTATGATGGTATTCAGTAAAAGGATTGCATAACAGAACATTGGGTATTTATGATATGCTGCAGTGATGCAGCATCTCAACCCAAAAGTGTTTTTTTTTAAAAAAAAATAAATTCACCATGTTCACTTTCATTACTTGCAGATCCAGTTGTTAGGTAGAATGATATGCCTCTTTCTCTTATGTTGATTGGTTAATTTTGACAGCATGCTAGTCACCAAAGACATCATTTCAAAAGTTACTTTGCTTCTTTTTTGTGTATTCTATTGTTATTGAATATAGGAAACTAACTTTAGATAGATTATTGGATCATGAGTGGTACAGAACCTATGAGGTGGAAAGGTTCAGCTTGGACTACAGTTTATGGAATATGGCCACATTATCTGGGGGATTCTGGGAGTTATGCCCCCCCCCCCATTTTTCTCCAAGCTAGGCCTGGCAGCTGTTCTTCATGAATTTTTTTTCTAATTTGTTTGAATGACAATTTTTTAGAGACGCTAGGAAGATGTATTATTATTAACATTTATATCCTGCATTTCTTCCAGTAGCCACAGAAAGTTTATTTCTTCTAACAAACATTCTTCCATTATACATAGCTCTCTTCCTCTATACTTCAACCACTTTAACAACCTGATGAGATAGGTCAGGCTGAGGCGGAGTGACCAGACAAGATTTCTGCATGAGTTTTAATGGGTCAATAGGACATGTAGCTAGTTTCTAAAACCTCAGTCTAATACTACACTATAATAACTATAATAACAACTATGCTACACAGGTTCTCAGCTGAACCTCACACACATAAAGCAAATGATTTAGTCTATCACAGAAGTAGCAATGACCTTTCTCCACTATTCCACTATGAATAATGGTCAGATTCAAATGTGATGAATGTAGGTGAAACTTTCCTGGCTCTTGGTCAAAAACAGAGGTTGGAAAAATCTTTTTTGGGATTACAGTTCTCAAGCCCCCAAACCAATATGCCCCAGAAGCCCAAAAGTAGTCTCTGGTCAACAAGTGAATATTTAAAATTTACTTTTGATGGTATGAGGATTGTTAGCAAAGACAGCTATCTTTTTTTAAAAAATTTTTTTTTAACTTTTACATGGTTAATTTTTAGCTTTTAAGTTGAAATCATTCATGCTTCAGCCTCTAGTTCTTGGATTAAATGTGGTTATCACATGGTCAATCAACTGAGAAACCTTTCAGTTCTTGCTTCCAATGATAGAACATCTTGGTAAGTTTGACCCATTAAATTTCATACACTTGGTGAACTGGGGGGATGAAGACGAGCTGGTTGGGAGGGGGGAGAGATAATTTAATTTAATTTTTTTTAAAAAGCTCTGCTCTTTTCAAATGGCAGCCACTTTGTTTTCCCCCACTTCCTTTGCTGAAGTGAAAAGTTCATGCTATTTAAATTAATGCGTTGTTTTTTAAGAATTCGTGTTGATCTCACTATTTGAATGTAGGTAGTAAAATCATCAGTCATCTCTTGTTACCCAGAAAGTAGTTAAATGGCTATCTGCCATTTTTCTTAACATACTACCATGCCAAGCTCATTCATTCCCATATATTTGTAATTAGAGGCACTGGTTTCAAGAACCATAAAAATCAATTGGTCTCGGCTTAGAAGAGAAGGGTTTCCTTTGCTTTAAATCTTTGCAAATGAATGGTGGGGTATAGTGTACTTTTCCAACTGTGACTGACTTTTGAGCAGAGCAAGATATAGGCTGGTTTCACTGAATAGTTAATTAATACACCAATTAATTAATAAGGTGTAAGGACACAGGAATGATCCCAGACTTTGCTGGACAATGTGAGAATCATAAGCAACAGCTCTTCTAATGGATAGTTGTAGCCAAACCATCTATTCTTTTCTGGATGTAATCTCAAAAAGAATTCAGGTTTGGCAATTGCCTATGGAACAGAACGTTGTAGAATGATGGAGGCAGATTGTGTGGTCGTCTTTTGCTTTGAGGTTGTCCAGCAACATATGACTTGGCAATGTGAATGAACAAACTTGTTTTTAACTATAAGTTGTCACACTATGTGCTGTCTTGACATTCTGTTGGAGGATGTCCGTTTTTTTCAACAAATGGAAAAAGAAACGTTGCTTTTCACTTTCCATCACTTAATTCACTGTGGTGATGAGTTTCTGAAATGCTCCACAACTGACTTGGGGATTGATATGGCTGTATCTCAGTTTCAAGGCAGTGAGACATCATGTGGAAATGCGGTCCCCAGCCTCTATTACTGGTTGCTGTCATTAACCCAAGGGTTGTTGTTGCTGTTGTTACTGCCCTCAAGTCATCCTCTACTCATGGTGACCCTGTGGATGACACATCTCCAAGACCCCTGTCCTCCATTGCTGTGCCTAAGTCTCATAGATTCATGCCCTTGGTCTCCCTAATTGAATCTATCCATCTGGCGTATGGTGTCCTTCTTTCTACTGCCCTCCACCTTTCCTTTCATTATTTTTTTTCTAATGAGTCATGATGTGGCCTAAATACAATGGCCTTAATTTGATCATCTTGGCTTTCAGGAAAATTCTGGCTTATTCAGTTCAAGAACTCACTTGTTTGTCTTTTTGGTTGTCTATGGTATCCTCAGCACTTTTCTTCAGCACCACATCACAAAAGAGTTGATTTTCCTCTTAGCTGTTTTTTTTTTTTACTGTTCAGTGCTCACATCTGTACATGGTGAAGGAGAATGCAATGGCTTGGATAATTCTAACTTTAGTGTTCAATTGTATTTTGTCACAGAGGCAAACCGCACAAATATCTCTCTTTTGTGGCAGTGAGCACAGAATATAAATACATTAAATAACTCACTTTTTCCTCACTTTATGTCATCCAAAAGCTGCTTTCAGAAACATCCACTTCACTTTGGCAAGCAATAGGACCTGCCTTGCAAAACTTTAGTTTTCAACTGAAAACAGGACCTTGTAATTGTTGCAACATGGGTAAGAGACACTGTTCCTGTTAACTACACCTTCATTTCTTTGAGTGAGGAGATGCTAGCCTTCAGTTTCAGAGACAAAGAGATTCAAGGGTGTTGCTTCCCTGCTTTTGATAACTCCATTTTGTGATTCCAAATTATTATTATTAAAAAATGCATTTTTTTGCCTGACAGTTCCTCCCCTGTGCTGAACTCTTTTGGTGCCCTCACAGAAGATTTTGCAGACGTCTGTGAAACTGCATATGTTTTCTTTTTTCTTAGCTAATGTATGTAGGAGCCTGATGATCGATCTTCTTGACATGCCTTTCTATTTCTACTTTATCCTTTTGGGGACTAATGTGAGCAGAACCATACACAGTACTGGTATAGTGTTGCACCTAAACTTGCAGCTCTAAAGCCACTTACAAGCAGAGTTTAGTAAACTACTTTTAAGTTGAATGCCTGAATTCAACATGTCACTATATTCATGTCTCTAACAACTAATTTTACAAGCTCTGTTTATTAGGAAGCAAATTGCATTGAAATGAATGGAACCTAATTCTATGTAACCATGCATAGGATTCTATAGCATGAAATAGAGCTATGACATATGATGTTCCTACTTTGAATGTTGTACCTGCCGTGAGACTTACTCTTACAAGGCTGTTCAAAAAACCTATGATGAAACAACACAAGAAAGTTGTTTGAGAACTCTTTCTAAATATACAGTATAGAAATGCTTGGTATTAGGCAGTTTGTTAAGTGAAACAAACTTCTTCAAGCTCTAGGAAAGGAGCCTTCTACTTTTTACACTTTGGAGTGTCCAACAAGTGACTGAATATGCATTTGGCAGTCCCATGCCTAGAATGGCCCAGACTCTTCTTCTGACTCTATAAATTGCAGTATATCTGTGGAGTCCTGGAGCCCCATCCATTGAATTAAAAAAAATGGAAAGGGGTAGCTCCTTATGGAAATAATCTCAATTATGGTTTGTGCCTGTTGAGACCAAGCACCTTACAGCAATAATATGGTAGGTAGGTGGGAATGTGACAGATTAGATATAGCAACTGCAAAACAGGTGTTTGTCTCCTTTTTCTAGCCTTATTAGTGGCGTTGCTTTAAATTATAGGTATTATCTGCAATTATAGTATTTGCTTGGTGACAAAAGCAGAAGGCACAAATATCTCCCAGGATAATGACTGAGAATTTAAGTGACAGGATATTTGCTTGATTGCAATGGTCCTCTTTGGCCCTCTGTCCATCCAGCTGTTCTCTACATAACTCAAAACTATGAGAGTGCCTCACATCTATGATCTACATTCCATCTTGATGATACAGCATAACATTATTTATTCAAGTAGCTTCCAGACAAAACTGAAACATTTGGATCCTGAGAAGGTGCTGACAGATGAGACTGGATGTTACCAGACCTGTTAATCATGTAGTATTGTTGGGTGCCATGCAATACCTCACATGCCTTTAATGCATGTAAAAAGTTGAATTCAGTATATTTTTAAATGCACTATGCTAGAACGATGCTCTTATTCAGTCTAAATGAGTTCTGAATATGGTGATTTATTCAGCATGGGCTGGATATTTATGAGAAAGCCAAGTCCAAATGCTTGTGACGCTATGGAGATGGCCTTGGATGGACACTGTACTACTAATCTGTCACACAGAGTTGATATGATATGAGGCTAAAATGACATTTTGAGTTCACTGGAAGAAGGGCAGGATGGAAAGGCAATAAAAGTACAAATTTCAAGGGAGAACATATATGAAACATGCTTCTGGATAGAAAGAATTGTGGGTCATTTGCCCTAAGTATAGAATCTGTGCCTGCCCTCATATTTTGTAAGTTGGGGCACTATTGGCTGGCTGCCTTTTCTGAAGAAGTCCCATTGGGAGAGTTTAGATCTACCATATGTTTTGAAGTACCCATTCATCCAATGGGGCTTGTGAAGGTGAGCTGCAAGATGGAAGATACCATAGGTTTTCTTTGAAATTTTAGGAGGAATACTAATACAATGAAGTAAATACCCAGAAATGGTACATTTTCTGGAAAAGTTTCCATTTTTAGTAACTATCAGTGATATGAGTATATTTCCATTGCTTTAGTTCCTCAACCTTTCAGGTGCCCAAAACTTATAATCTGAAAGGAAAAAAAAAAAAAAGAAAGAAAAACTTTGAAAACTGAAATGTAAAGTTCCCTTGTGCTGCATTAAAAAAAAGAGAGAGAGAACACATTTGGCTTGAATGAATAATGTATATGTGCATCTGTAGGATATTTATGGCACTAAAAGAGGTTCCCCAGGGTGTATCTATTTTATTCCATAGCAGTTCATAAATCTTGTAATTACTTACAAATGATATTTTCTTGAAGGTAAATAATATTTGAAATATAATCTCCATAAAACTCTTCATCTTAGCCATTCATTTTATAGATCATTGAAGCAATTAACAATGTATAAAAAAGGAATTCCTCTACCAGAAGTGTAATCATTTACAAAATAGATTTTGTTTAAAGTCCAGCAACACCTGAACAGAAATTACTTGGCCTTCTAGAGAAGAGATTCAAGGTCCACTTCTGTACTGTAGAAGACTCACAGCCCCTATGCAGGTGGTTGATACAAGAGTGAAATAAATACAATAGGAAGGAAGCATGGGAGGCCTTGTCCCTACATCACTATGCTTTGGTGAAAAGCAATAGATATGAAAAGCAGCCCAGGTTAGATGGAATTCTGGAAAATTCAGATTGAGAATTCTGGGAAATTCAGGTTAAGATGGCATGAGAGCCTTCATCCATACCAGTGACTCTTCTTTGCAGACTTGTCACAGAGACCAATATTGTTGACTTTAGCCTTTCAGTAAAGTTTCAGAAAGAACTTGTCCTTGTCTTGTGAAATTCCAGCATTAGTAACTCATTGCTAGGGATATGAAGGCATTTTACTTAGGGAAGAAACTATTTTAAATAATTTGCAAAACAACTAGATATTTTTAGTCACAGTTACCAGCCAAATGATGTTTGGAATTGCTCATCTCTATAATAGCAATAGCAAGTACATTTCTATACTGCTTACCAATGTACTAAGCAGTTCACAAAGTGTAAGCTAATTGCCCCCAACAAGCTGGGTACTCAATTTAGCCACCTATAAAAAGATGCCAGGCTGAGTTGACCCAGAGCCCCTGGCTAGTACTGAACTCACAACCTTGGGTTTTGTGAGTGAGTGGCTGCAGTACAGGCATTTAACCACTGCAACACCAGGGCTCTGGAAACCAAAAAAGGAACCTTTTGGCAGAAAATATTTTATTTATATTTATTTATTTCATTTTTATGCCAACTTTCTCCCAGAAGGGACACAAGATGTCTCACACACAAAAACATTTTAAAAAATACAATACAATTTTAAACTGTATGCAATAGTCTTAAAATAGTTATAGAATTACATTTAAATAGACAAAGGTTAAAAGGCATAACTAAAACACACAGTCTGTAAAAACCACATTGGCGTGACTATATGTTGAATGCCTGCTTAAATAAAAACTTGGTTGCTTGTCGATGAAAGGCAAGCAGGGAGGAGACCAGTTTAGCCTCCCACAGAAGGACATTCCAGAGAGTTGGAGAAGCCATTGAGAAGGCTGTGTCCCGCGTCCTCTCCAAGCAAGACTGAGATGATGGTAGGACTGAGACAAAGCCTTCCCCTAAATACTGTATATTAGTGTTCTGGCATGTCCATATGGGGAAATACAGTTTTTCAAATAATCTGGACTTAAACTGTATAGGCTTTATAGGTCATAACCAACACTTTGAATAGAGCCTGGAAGCAAACCATTAGCCAGTGAAGCTATTTCAACAAGTGAGTTATATGCCCCCTATCACCAGCCTCAACACCCCTTCTCAGATTAGCTCAGCAGGAGAAAGCTACTTTTAGAAATATACAACCAATAGACATGTTGACTGCTAAGCATAGATGTCAGTCATCTCTCATATTCCCAGTTCTGACATTTGCCTGAATGTATGTGGAGCTATATGGTGGGGACATAGTTGAACACATGAATCCTGCACCTGGATATCCCCACACACCCAGCAACATCACAGATCTTTGTGAGTTTAGAGGAAAGATTTGCTGAGGGGTTGATAATTGCATTTGGGTGAAGGTGGTTACAGAGTCCCTGTGATTAGGAACCTAGATAAGGCAAGGGACTCTAAAATGACAGTCAGCTGATCATAATCACACCTCCCCTTCTACATTCATGCATCAGGTCTAGCATGCTTACAAGTGTGAGGAGATATGGAATGAGGCTTACATGGATACTGACATCCCAACCACCCATTCAGTTCTCCTTATGTTCAGATGAATGACTGAACAGGAGTATCATGTGGTCTACACATGTCACAGAATGAGGTGGTACAGTTCTCAGATGATAAGAGAGGAGTGAACCATTTTGGGCCTTAGGTGGCATTGTATCAATTTTTCATCCCTCCATGCAAACAGTTCTCACAAAAAATTTAAAAAAGAAAAGAGAGAGAGAGAGAGAGAGAAGAGAGAGAGAGAGAGAGAGAGAGAAAGAGTAATAATAAGAATAAGAAGAATAAGAATAGGATTTATTTATATGCTGCCCAATCACTGGGAATCCGGGTGGCTTACAACAGAGGGGATAATAGACGGTTCCCTGCTCTCAGGCTTACAATCTAAAAGACATGCCACAAAAGGAGAAGGGAATGGTGAGGGGGGGAGGGGATCAGGTCCAGCATTCTTCTCTCCCTCTGAGGCCTGGACCAAGGCAGATGGACTAGAGGGAGGGCTCTTCTTCTTCAGGCTAGCCCTGATGGAGCCGGGCCAGCCTATTCTCTCCCTCACAGGCCAGAAGATGACAGTTAAGGAGGGAGGAGCCTCTTCCTTCAGGCTAGCCCTGATGGAGCTGGGCCTGCCTGGCCAACTCCCTCATAGGCTGGAAGATGACAGTTATGGAGGGAGGAGTCTCTTCTTCCAGGCTAGCCCTGATGGAGCTGGGCCTGCCTTGTCAACTCTCTCATAGGTACACTTTCTTGTGCTAGTGTTTCAGCTGCAAAGAAGCTTTCATGTAGGGGACTTTTTAAAAATATAGGCCAGAATCCTGTTGTATGCTCTTAAGTGGGCTTATGTCTGTGGGCAACAGAATTGTCTCTATTCAGTAGAGGATTGTTGCTTCATCCTTATATGACAAAGCTGGCAAAGGGACTGATGTGCAATGGGACATCAATGAGAGGGTTGACGTCCACATTCCAATGTGAATCAGTTACACATCTTTGCAACCCAATAACTGGATTTCTTAGTGCCTCTGTTACCTAGTTCAGTGCACACCAAATTTATGTTGCTTGAAAAGATATACAAGATTCCAGCCATAATCTGCATTCGTCATTTTGAAATGGTACGATCTACTCTACCGACTCATCACAACAGGTTTAGCTAACCATGTGTTGGCTACAGTGACATGTTTAAAAGTTAATCACAATCTACTTTAAAAAGGTACACTTGCTGTAGTGAATTGGAAGCTTGGGGCAAAAGGTAGAATAGCTTTGTTTGGCATGAGGACCCCCCAAAATGAGGAAAGAAAGGGTCAAAGGAGAGGGGGTGAAAATGGTTAGGAGCATTAGCCACAGTGCTGCAAGAATGATACAGGTGGAGGAAAAACTAAATAAGAAGAAATTTGTCCAGAAAGGCCAGGTTTACTTCTTAGCAGAGCTAGGAAAGACTGCTTCTTTCTTAGAATTCTCAGGCAGCAGTAACTGAGGGATATTGATTGCTGTAGTAAAATAACATTTCTGAGTTCTGCATATTGGTTGCATACATAGCTATCTTGGTGGCATATTAAAAAAAATAAAAAATTGCTTGTTTTTTCATAGTGAGCAGCCTCACCTTCTCTCAGGTAGCACTTGCATGGAAAAATTTGGTCTGTAATGCAGTAGATCATTGATATAAATAGCACTAGTTCTGTGACTGCAGTAGCTGCAAAAATTGGCCCTTCAGTAACACGAACTGAAGTTGATGATATATGCCAGTTTACACATTGCATTTCTCGATGTGAAGCAAACTGGAAATAGGTTAGGAATGCTCATCTGGATGGCAGGCTTGGGGAGGGAAAACATATTGTTAGAGCCAACCCATGGGAGCTTCTTTCTGTTTAGAAAGAATGCAGACATTTAATCTATAATGTGCAGAAAGTCTTGGAAAATAAAAAGCAGATGTGTCTTACTCTCTCTGTTTTGAGAGGTTGATGCTCATTTGGGTCAGTTTAACTCCTTGCAGACTACAGAGGGGTATGGATGATCCATTCACATGTAGTGGGTAAAACCCCTTTATTTAATATGCCCCACTTTACAATCAAATAGCTTCCACAAAGCAAACCACAGTGTAACCAAATGAATAAGCATTTTAAAATATAAATCATAATCAGTCATCACAAAATAGTTTAATAAATAGTTCCATCTAATACACTTCATCTATCAATCTGTTTATTTATTTATTGGCATACTCAGCTGATTATGAACCCAATAACAAACTTTCTCCAAGTGACATATATTTTAAAATAAATTAATGTCTAAGTTCCAATGAAAGCAGCACAAAACTCTTTTAAAACAAGCAAAAGATAGAGTGATGGTGACTAAAGAAACTTTCAAAGAGAAAATTGGCCAGCTATTTCTATTTTCAATCTGACAGATCTATTCCATTCTTAAACTAGTTAATTTGATTCAGCTCTACACCAGTCTCTTTTAGTTTCAGCAAACAGCTCCCTCTGAGGAGAAAAGGTTGTTAGTAATAGCAACATGCAACAGTCTGGTGGGGGAGTAAAATTGTTTAAAGAAAAGCATAGAGTAAAAAAAAAATTATATTAGCAAGATTCTAAGATATTCCTGGAAATCTGCAGTGCTTATGACAAAAACAGTGATATGTGGTAACTTTTAAGCTGTTTTCTCTAAGGACATTTATCTGGGCAACGTCGTGGTGTCCAGAGGGTTTCTTGAATTACAATTTGGTCTATTCTCAAAACCCATTATATGAAGTGCCTCAGCTTTTAACCCTTCTGTAGCTAATTTTCTTTTATTTTTTTAAAAAAATCTCTTTGGTGTGATAGCCTGTACTTTCTCTCAAATTCAGTTTCTCATTCTCTCCGTAGGAATCCATGTGGGATAATAATATATGAAGAAATATTCAGAGCTTCAAAGGTTAGCTTTTAGGATTACAACTGCCAGAATCCTCTAGCCAGAGCATACAATGGTATTTAGAGATGTATATGCAGTGCCTCAGAATGCAACAGGAGGCAGCCACAGCAGTTAAAGTGGACTAGCAGCACTATAAAAATGTAGTGCAGTAATGTGGTAGGTCTACTGTTTGTGTAGTAGCCAGTTGGCCAGTGGTGTCTACCTTAGCTGCAACCAACTCAATACTACCTCCTCCTCTGCCTCAGTCTCTCATGTGCAAATACAGAAATGGCTGATGCCCAGGCTTGCTCGCCTATGCTGGTCCCAGAGTGACAGGTTGCAAATGGAACAGTGACAATGGAGCTGTTCAGGCACTGACTGGCCAGCTGGTTGAGCCATGACCAAGAAGCCTCTTGTCCATGCGAGCCTTCTTTATCACTGCTCAATTGGCTGCTCATACACTTCTCCCAAGGTGATTGGGTGCAAAGGGAGGAGCTTCTCCCTGGTGAAAAAGAGATGTTTCATGCAACCCTCATTCCCATTGTGGTTCAAAAGGCTGATGTATTTTTTGTATTATATCCCTTGTATTCTTGTATTGTATCCCTTGTATTTCTTGTGCTATAATACTTTGATTTAAGCCCCCCCCCCGCTGCCCAATTTCCCCTTTTTTTTCAACTGCCCCAGTTTATAAAAAAAAAAAAAGACTTTATGAGCCCTTAGAAAATAACAATGTGGTTACTCAGAGCTGACATGAGTTTCTCAAAAATAAGATGTGTCAGACTGATAATATTTTGATAGAGTTGCAGGCTTAATAGACCATGGAATGTGGATGCAATTTATCTTTTTTTCAGTAAGGATTTTGGCATAATAATCTTGCAGACAAGCTGATAAAATGTGGCCCAGACAATGTTATTGTTACCTGGATTTATATATGGTTGATTGGCCAGACCAAATGATTTCTCATCTTTCTGGGGATAAGTGACAAGTGTGATACTGCAGGTTTTTAACATGGGCCCAATGTGGTTCTTCATATATGACTTGTATGAATGAACAGAGAGCATGCTAATCAAATCTGCAGATGGCATTTAACTTCAGCAGATACCTCAGAACATCTCTTCTGTGTATTGCTTTCACTGTCTTTTTATTTGTTTGGTTTTGTAACATGTTGCTCTTCTGATTGTAGAGCATATCTACTCTTGATTTCGATTTCCTTTTGAATTCACAGATCTTGTGGAAGAGGTCTCTTGTTCTTTCTTTTTTGTTGTCATCTTTTATTTGTCTGCATTGATTATTATAATAATTCTCCATCTAATTTGTGATGAATAGATTGTTGGCCTTAAAAAGAGAGGAAGGGTGCATACTAGATGGATAGATTCAATCAAGGAAGCCATGGCCCTGAGTCTACAATACTTGAGCAGAGCAGGTGAAGACAGGGGGGCATGGAGGTCTCTCACTTGTATGTTTGCTATGTGTTAAAGCCAACCCAAAGGCAGTTAACAACAACAACAATACCTCAGGAGACAGAATCAGGATCAAAGATGGTCCAAACATTGGAAAACAGACTAGAACTAACAAAACATATTTCAACACAGATAAATATGGGGTACTATGTTTAGATCAGATGCACAGATATGCAGCAGTAATGTGTAAAAAGAGTCTAAAGGTTCAAGTAGATCATAAGCTAAATGTGAGTCAGCAGTAACAGCGGCAACAAACCAAATCAAAAGTATTGCTCCCTGAAAATGATTTTTAAATGAATATTTGTGTTACTGAAATGGCTATTTTTGCAGAGAAAGCCAAGCCTTAAGAGAATTCATCAGAATGCTCATCTTTTTGAATATTTGTCACTGCAGTCATTCCAGCATTTAATTTTCCTTTATTCATAAGAGATATGAATGGTTACACTAGAGAACGAAAGAAACAAATTGTCTCCATGATCTATAGCAGAACATAAGAGAAGTGATCTATGATAATCTTTAAGCATTCTTCTTCCTACAGTGAATGTTATGATTCTGCTCTTTTTCTTTCCCATGACTTAACATATAAACTTTTCTACTTTGACCAATTTAACACTGATATGTATCTGCAATGTACGCAGAATTTTCAAGTAGGCCAGCAAAAATTATTGCCCCACTTAATGAAAGAATTTTTGGATCTACTGTACTTAACTAAATAGAGTGAACACTGTTTTGTCAGATCTTTTAATAAGAATTAGAGCGTTCCTTCTAAATAAAGGGAGACTTTATCCGATTCTTGATGTTATTGATGGAACAGGGCAATGCATCACTTTAGCAATGAGAGTGGAAATGATCAATATTATTACAGACAATGGGTCACCAATAATTATAGAAGCCATGTAGGAAATGTTTCCCTTTATGGCTGCTATCAAAATAGAAAAATCACAAAGAAAATAGGTTTAAATAGGCTTAAAACACTTTTAATAATAACATTAACAATCAGCTCTCTCAGATCAGTGCTTACTGTATACTGTAAATAGTTTTAATGCTGAAATAGTGAAACATCTACCAGACAGACAAGTAATGCCACAATTAATGCACAATTTCATGCACCTTTATTTGCATATTATGCAAAACAGGCTGCCCAGGTTTGGATAACAGGAATTTGGAGAACCCTAATTTTAAAATGATAAATATGACAGACAGAACCTGTATTACAGTTATGAGTGTGTAACCTGGAGTTACGCACTCTTGACTGTTTGTGGGCTACATAGGGATTGTGAATATCCCCACCCCCAGTCTCCACTTACCAGGTAGCAGTCTCCACTTACCAGGTAGCAGCTGCTGTGATGAGTGGGTCTTCCCCCCCCATCACTCGGGAAGCAGCTGGCTGCCCCCCCTCCCCGCTGCCCATACAAGTGATCTCTGGTTCAAGAGACCTTGCTTCTGCCTGATAAAATGGGGATCACTCACCAGAGGGAATGGAAATGGCAGACAGCTTCTTCCTGAGCAACAGGGGAATGGACCTCCATCGATCACAGCAGCTGCTGCCTGGTGAGTGGGTTGGGGGGCTTGAAGTGGGATTCAGTACGTACCTTACAGGATTCTAGCCAAAGACTTTAACAATGTTGAAATGCTCAGTGCTGGTCTCCAAGAGACTGAAAGTATACAGACAGCCTTCACTTGGCCACAGACATTTTGACCATAAGGTCTCCTTCAGTAACTGTAATTATAGTTATAACAGGATAGTTAAGCAGCCACAAAGCAGTAAAATATTACTGGTCTTACCTTCCTACATTAGCATTTCACATGCAAATTATACTAATTATAGAGAGATGTTGTATCTTGAAATTTGTCTCAGGCAACCTGCATCCAGCTGCTTTTGATGTATGAAGGTAAGTCAAGATGTATTCTCTTTAGCTGCTGCTGCTGCTCTACTTTGTTATAGATACAGTTATGTCCACTGGAGAAGGCCATAGTGTCAAAACCTATCTGGCCACTTGAATAATAATGTGCTTATATATGTTCTAGTCATCCCCTCCTCATTGAGACAAGCACATATCTTTTTCTGACATAGATAAAGAGTTCAGATCAGATTGTTTTCTCTTGGGATCAGATTGATGACTACTCATACAGACTGATCAAATTGGAATCAGACTGTTGTCTTTTCATATGTACTAAGGCAAAAAGCACAACAAAGTGTGTATATTATTGTTATCTCTTTTACATTTTCCAATTTCTGTTTCATTTTAATATTGTATTATTCAATTCATGGTTTAGGTTTAAGTGTTTTAAGCTTACTTATTTTCCTGGTGATATTGATATTTTTTTAATTAACTTACTATTTATCTGCCCTTCTGAATGTTATTGTTTTAAGAATGTTACTAGTTGATCAGTTTTTTCTACCCCTTTGTATATAATTACCTATCAAAATAGATTCAGTGGATGATAAAAAGAGAATTAAAAAAGGAGGGAGCAAGAGATTTCTAGAGCCAGCATAGTGTAGTGGTTTGAATGTTGGATTACAACTCTGGAGACTAGGGTTTGGATCACCACTCAGCCATAGAAATACACTGGGTGGCCTTGGGCAAATAATATTCTCTCAGCCTTCGAGGAAGGCAAAGACAAAGGCAAATTGCCCTTTGAACAGATCTTTCCAAGAAAACCCCATGATATGTTTACCTTAGGGTGGCTGTAAGTCAGAATGGCGTGATGGCACACAACAACAACAACAACAACAACAACAACAACAACAACAGCATGCAGGAAATAGAAACTTGGAGAAATTGTTACTACTGAATCTGAGCTTGTATTTGTATAATATAAGCTCTCTATCTCTGCCCACATCTCTCTCCACCAACTGTCTGGAACATGAGATGTAACATCATTGCAAATTTAATAAGAGCAGCTAAATTCTATAAAACAAAGCAGGCAGAATTAGTAAGAAAAGGTGGCAGCCACTCGTTTTCTGAATAGCTAGTTGGAATAGCAAGCTGGAGGATGCAAGGGGTCAAAGAGATGTCTGGCTGTGTCCCTGTAGTCAGACACAAAGTGATTACATCATCTGTTGAGGTCTGCAGGGATCCTCTGGATGTCTCAGCAGCAGATGTAATCGTTTTACATCTGGCTATGAGAACTTATCCAGATGCTTCTATAACACTCCCATTGCTTCCATCCTGGCACAAACAGCTTTGGGTGGGTGGGGGGATCAGTATGTCTGGGGAGAGGAAATAGTTACTGCATAGGATGGAAAGGAATACAAATCTCTGCAGAATAAAAAATAGAGATACGGAGATGTAGGATTAAAATGTATCTGCTCATACCGATAATAGGATTCCAGCATTACATAGTGGTTTTTGTGTTGAACTAGAATTCTGGAGACCAAGTTTCGATTCCTAGCTTGGCCATGAAATCCATGGAGTGACATTGGACTTTCAGCCTCATGAAAAGGCAATGGCAAACTTCCTCTGAACAAATCATGCCAAGAAAAACCCATGATAGATTCACCTTAGGGTCACCATAAGTTGAATATGGCTTGAATCATAGAATCATGGAAGAGACCACAACGGGCCATGCAGTCCAACCCCCTCCCATACAGGAACTCACAATCAAAGCATCCCTGGCAGATGGCCATCCAGCCTCTAAAGACCTCCAAAGAAGGAGAGTCCACCACTCTCCAAGGGAGCGTGTTCCACTGTTGTACAGCCCTTACTGTCAGGAAGTTCCTCCTAATGTTGAGGTGGAATCTCTTTTCCTGCAGCTTGCATCCATTGCTCCGGGTCCTAGTCTCTGGAGCAGCAGAAAACAAGCTTGCTCCCTCCTCAATATGACATCCCTTCAAATATTTAAACAGGGCTATCATATCACCTCTTAACCTTCTTTTCTCCAGGTTAAACACCCCCATCTCCCTAAGTCATTCCTCATAGGATATGGTTTCTAGACCTTTCACCATTTTAGTCGCCCTCCTTTGGACACGCTCCAGTTTCTCAATGTCCTTTTTGAACTGTGGCGCCCAGAAGTGGACACAATATTCCAAGTGGGGCCTGACCAAAGGAGAATATAGTGGGACTATTACCTCTCTTGATCTAGACACTATACTTTTATTGATGCAGCCTAAAATTGCATTGGCCTTTTTAGCTGCCGCATCACACTGTTGAGTCATGTTCAGTTTGTGGTCTACTTGGACTCCTAGATCCCTTTCACATGTAGTCTTGTTCAGCCGGGTGTCCCCCATCCTATATCTGTGCATTTCATTTTTCTGCCCTAAGTGCAGTACCTTACATTTCTCTGTGTTGAATTTCATTTTGTTAGCTTTGGCCCAGCTTTCTAGTTTATTCAGGTCGTTTTGAATTTTGATCCTGTCCTCTGGGGTATTAGCTATTCCTCCTAATTTGGTGTCATCTGCAAATTTGATGAGTATGCCCCCAATTCTGTCATCCAAGTCATTGATAAAGATGTCGAATAGCACTGGGCCCAGGACAGAGACCTGTGGGACCCCACTGGTCACTTCTCTCCAGGATGAAAAGGAGCCATTGTTGTGCACCCTTTGGCTTCGGCCAGTCAACCAATTACAAATCCATGTAACAGTTACCTTCTTTAACCCACATTTTACAAGCTTGTTTGCAAGAATGTCATAGGAAACCTTGTCAAAGGCCTTACTGAAATCAAGATATACTATATCCACAGCATTCCCTTCATCTACCATTAAAGTGTAGTATTCATTTCATTGTTGCTCAAGGAATATAGTGAACCAAGAAAATAGATTAAGAAGTAAAGCATTTTTTTCCAACGGTTGAATATTCATGGTTTTGTGTTTCAGCTTATGAAGACTGAGCACCACTGATGTATCCTCTTTGCACTGCTGTCAGAGAGACCTGAAGTTCTCCATTACAAATGGGATTAGGCTCACTGAATTCAAGAGACTGGCCTGTGTATTGACTCATTGAAATTATTATATCCTATAGTCTCATGTTATAAATTCCTCCCATTGTATCAGCTTCTCTATGGTTAGCATTGAATCATATGCTTTGTATGCAGAAAGCTCCATATTTAACTACAATACTGGTATTTCAAGTTGAAAGGATCTCTGGAATCAAGGCTTGGAAAGACATCTGTGGGACATCTCAGTGAATTGTAGATAGTACCAGGTGAGGAAGACAAGTGATCTGACAAAGATTTAAGGCAGATTGGTGTGTTCAGTTTATGGATTTGATGGCTCACAGCCTTACTTATGACAATGCACACTATAATAAATCAGCTCAGTTTTAAAGTCTACAGGCCTCTTTGTCTTTTATATATATTGAACTGATTTTAAAAGGCATGCATTTGTAAAAGACATACTTTTTTGGTATGATTTCTTAGATGTCAGGTAATAGGGAAAGCCTTTTTAACTGTGCAAAGAAAGTTGTGTTCTCACCCTCCTTCCACCAGGGGGAAGACATGTGGAAATGAGAATCTGTCTGAGGCATGTGCAATGCTCATTTTCCTACTGGTAAATATCTCCAGTATTAATGTTTTTTTGTGCACTTAGCTGTAAATCTCATTCCACTTTGAAATTCTTTGTAGCACAAATAATTTAACAGATCTGCAGTGTGTTGAGAGAGCTGCCAAATAAGAGAATGAAAAGAAAAAAGAAAAAAAGAAAGGCTTGGCAGCTTTGTGAAGGGGCCGGGGTGTGGGGATCATTCCTCAAAGTATCATAAATCAGTGCCGTTGCAAAGCAGCAATGATCTTTCATAGTGCCTTGGAGCTTGCTGGATACCTGAATGCAAATCTTGAGTAGTCAGAAAAAGTTCAGTGCCACTCAAACATATTTATACAGATGGGCAATGAATATTAAAACTGATCACAGTTAAATCATGGATGAAAAGAACAAATAAATGTTTGTTTCATGTTGTACACAGGAAGTAATTCAGATTATAAAACAATGGAGCCATGGTTTGTGTAGTATATTGGACTTCCTTTCTTGCCATACCAGGGACTGTTTAAGGCTGTTATCGGACATTGCACTTTCATTTTTCCAGTTTGGTCTTGCTTTCAGTTCCCATCTTGGGATGAGCCCACCATTAAGTATGGTGAAGGGACCTCCTCAGATTGGAGATGTCATAACCTGACCCTCCAGCAAACTGTCACTTGTTTCCACCATATTCTGCATTGGCTAGTTAGTTACATCCATGTCACTAAGGACCTTATCGCACACACAATTTTAAACATTCTGGGGACCGAAGGAGGACGCTTGTGTGCGCACGCGTGCTGCAGAAAACGGAGTTTATCACACACGAATACGTCCTCCAAGAGGCCCTGTTCAGTCCCCCGGCGCACACCCGGTCGCATCCAGTCCTGACGGGCGTGATTTTTTGCTGACGGAAGGTAATCTATCAGGCAAAAATCACACCCGTCAGGACTGGATGCGAACGGGTGCCTCTTGGAGGACGTATTCGTGTGTGATAAACTCCGTTTTCTGCAGCACACGCGCGCACACAAGCGTCCTCCTTCGGTCCCCAGAATGTGTGTGCGATAAGGTCCTAAATAACATCTCCTGGCCTGACTCCCCCTCCCAGCCCACCTTAAGAACCAGCAGCCAGATAAGTGAAGGAGGTCTGTTTAGCTTCTGACCAGTGCACAGAGAATGACATTTGCATCCCCTTTCACCAGCAAACAAGACTGCAACAAGGATTTGCAATAGGTCTTGCTTCTGATTATTGCATCTTTTTTCACTGGCGGGAGGGGTGAAAACATCATCTTCCTTCCAGTCAGAAACTGGACAGATCTCCTTTGCCTGGCTCTTAAGATGGGTTGGGTGGCATTTATACAGTTTCACAGTGAGATGAAATAGGTGAGAAACACACTGCAGAAATAAGACTGCTTTAACTGCCCTGGCTTAAAGCTAGGGAATTCTGGAAATTGTAGTTTTGAGAGCCACTTAGCCTTCTTTATCATAGAATAAACTACACTTCCCAGGAATCCTTAGCACTGAGCCAGGGTGGTGAAAGTGGTCTCAAACTGGATTATTACTGCAGTGTGTTTTGGACCATAGTCTTACTGAATACACTGGGGTTACAAATCTGTAATTTTAGGTTATGAATCCATAGTTATAATACTTAACATTAGCCTTCATTTATTTCTGTATTTTTACTGCCAGTGATGAGAAAAGTCAATTGCAGGATCCTCTGCTTGTCAAAGTAAGTTGGCTGGTTTTGGGTAGTTATGCACTTTGGCTGGCATGAGTGTGCCTTTCCTTCCTCTCATCAGATGACAAAATGTCCTGGAGCAGTCAGCTGAGCGAAAGAACAAAAGAGGATCTAAAGCAATTTGAATATGAGGGAGAAAAATCAGAGTTTGAGAAAGTATTATATTTTAAAGATAATAATTTAATCAGCATAATGTATAAATTGTTATTAAGATTTAACACTGAGGAAAAACAAGTAAAACATTGTATGATTGGGTGAGTATCAGATATAGGCTATAACTTACAAATGGGAAAATATTTGGAATGAAGGATTAAAATGTATATGTTCATACCATCCTAAAGATAATTTCTATAAAATGATGTATAAATGGTATATGACCCCCCCCCCCCCCCCGGTGGCAAAGATATTTGATATATACTGAAAGTGTAAGAAAAAGGAAGATTCATTTTTTTCGCTTATGTTGGAAATGCCTTTTTGTTTAATGTTTTTAATGCCTTTAATGTTTTTAATGTCTTAATGTTTTTATACTATTACTGTTTAATTCTGTTTTAGTACTGGGAATGGGGGTGGGGTAGGTCTAGGGTTTGATTTTTTAACTTTATTGGAACTTGATGTATTTTATTGTTGTAACCCGTCCGGATTCTTCGTGATTGGGCGGGCTAGAAATAAATCTTTATATTATTATTATTATTATTATTATTAATGGGTTACAAAATTTGCTTTAAAATTAATAAGTGGATAGAATATTTATTGAAAATGAAGATAAATTTCAGACCAGAATTTGTTTAGAGTTGTGTGTTTTCTGCCATTAAGCATGTTTCTTTGAGTGTTAGACCCTGTCGTGTATGTGTGTGTGTGTGTGTGTGTTTCTTTGGATGTAGATGTTGTTCAGTTTCTGCCTTGTCAATTTGATTATTCTGCTACAGAGATCCATTAGTCTCTCATAGCTCCCCACAGTTGACACAAACCTTTCATGATAAACAGTACTCAGCAGAAGATACAGTTTGTTCCTCTTTCAAATACTGTAGGTCTTTTCCTTTGTATGTCAGCACTGCAGGAAACATTCCTCTGGTTTAGAGGAATTCGCCTTGGTTTAAAAAGCAAGACAATACGGTAGTAGGTAACTTTGTATAGCAATGTTCAACTAGTTTTATAGTTTTCAAAGAAAAGAATGGTATGTAACAAATTCCAGTCTCTTCTTTCATTCAAGTTATTCCTAAGAGTTCATAACCATCATGGCTACAGTGTTTTGGATTAGAGCCCTGTGCCTGCAGGTCTCACTGTTGGACTGGCAAAGGAACCATAAATACACCTCCAGTTTGTTCACATATTTTATCATCTAGCTTGGCACATAGACTCTGAAGCCTTTTTCAACATGCTTATGTTACCCAAAATGCTAGAGACTGGGGAAGACACCCAAAATCAATATATTTATCTTTAGAGGAATTTGTATTTAATTCAAAATATGATTTCAAGTATGGTCAGGACAACTGTGACCTTAGGGATCAAGCTCAATGTTTACTGGGTCGGCAATCACACAGTGCCAGAGACAGGTTTCCAGATATGAATTATAATTTTATTAAGGGGAACAGGCAACACACATTCACGTGTCAAAGTGTTCATGCATGCACACAAGAACTAACAAAAACAAAGATGGGAGAGGTGAATAGAAGTGATACATTATCAACAGTGGAGGTCCAATCAATGGGGTCAGGAATGAGGAAGAATTGACAGTTGCTGCAGCGAAGAGAGGTGATGGGCTGGTTGAGGAGCTGAGCTTGGTCAAACCAACAGAGTGATGGCCTGAACCAAACTGAGTCCACGAGGGACTATTTTGACCAATAGTTATACTCTCAGAGTAACTAGGGGGCATCATCCTATTTTGTCAATGGATAAAGATGAGTTTGAGATCGGTCTCCTGAATGGGGAAGAAAGGAGAAAAACTGGATTGAATGGATGAGTGATAGATGCACATTCCACAAACAAAAAGGATTAGTGTGCTGGATTGTAGAGCCATTGTTTACTCGAGTGCACTCATCCCTGACTCTATTCTAACAAGGCGGGTTCTGTGCAACTCCTATTACTAGCTCCTTTGTGCAAGAATCCAGATTTGCCATGAGTCTGCATCCAGGCATCCACAATGGGGTCACCCAGCTTATGCATTTTATTATATTTTGAGATCAATTATAGGGGTAGGATAGGGTCCCCAAAGCTTGGGGTAACACATAGATTGCCCAGCTAGACTAGAAAGAAGGTATATTGGTTGTTGTTGTTGTTGTTGTTGTTGTTGTTGTTGTGTGCCTTCAAGTCATTTCTAATTTATGGCAACCCTACCTTGAACCTACCCCAGGGTTTTCTTGGGAAGTTTCTTCAAACGGGGTTTGCTATTGCCAAAGTATACCGCTAGACCATGTGTCTGAATTTTTCAGACTCACAGCAACCCTGGGGCTTGTCCATACTGTTCAAAGTGACATTGAAGCTATTTACAGCAAATTTGGATTAAGCCTCCCCATCTTGGGAAGATGTCATGTTGGTGTAAAATGGTGAGCTCCTCTGAATTATTTTCAGCCACACGACAGTGGCCACTCTACATTATTTTAATTTTTATACCTGTCTGTAAGACAGTGGAGGTGCAAAAGTGGAGGAGTGCAGGTAAAATATATCAGGCAAGCAGAGATACTTATTTGTGGCTCTGAGCACAAAAGCATCAGTCTTTTAAAAAATATTGCAATTGTGCCACTCAAACCTTCCAGATATCTCTTGGGGACTTGTCACTTCATATTGGGAATGGTCCTGGTGTCCTGCCCACACTCAACCTGGATTTTTCTGCCACCTACAATGTGAATCCACTAGAGACATTTATCACACATCTGGATTTTCCAGGAAAATCTGGGGGGAAATGCAATTCTCTTCCCAGTGCAAACTATCTGTGAAACTAGCCCTCAGGGGCCTAAAAGCTCCTGGAATTGCTCAAAACATCATATGTCTGGATCATCATTAATTTGGCATGATTGATGATTTTTTTAAAAAGTGCAGATAAACCCATGGTCTTCCAGATAGTGCAGACCCAAGCCTATGGGCTTTAGAAGTGCATCTGTCTGTCTGTCTATATGAAACCAAACTAAAACTAAAACAGCATACTCATGTGCGCTAAACTAGTACACTCAAGTAAAACAATTTAGCTCATCTAATGCATTAAACATTAGCTAACCCAAACACAAAAGAACACACACACACACACAGTCCAAACTGTAATGAGGGGGGAAATCCAAAAGCAGAAATATATTATTCTAGCATTACACAATCAATTAAATTTACTGAGATTACTAGTAACCATAGCCACAAATCATTACATAGTTAGATTTTGTTATTGCTCAAACTTTGAATTCTGACCAGAAATGGTGTTTCAGTGGGATGTTTGTATGTGTGTGTGTGAGTGATATATTTTTTATAATCAGCCCCAGTTAACAGCGTGGCTGAAGCATTTTAGACCTATTGAAGTTTCCAAAGGCTACCCTACGTGGAGTGTGTTACATCTATGGCTTTATTGAGTTTGAGCAGGGATGTTGAAACAGGGGTGTTGAAAAAAATGTTGAAACAGGGGTGTTGTTCTTGTGTTCCTTTCAGTCATTTCCAAATTAAGACAAATCGATCATGAGGTTTTCTTGGCAAGATTTGTTCAGAGATTTGCCATGGTGTTCCCCTGAGGTTGAGAGAGTGATCTGCTTAAGGTCACCCAGTGGGTTTCATCACCGAGCAGGGAATCAAACCCTGGGAGATTATCATACTTCATTTTTTGCCCAATCTGGGGACAGACTTGGAACGGGCTTGAACAGATGAAAACAGTTGTTATCACACAGCAAAATGCCATTGATGCCACTGGCAGACTACAAGCCATCCCCCAGCCGTGCTTAGCCCATCGATTTTGCAAGGATGCAAAGCTTCTGTACTTCAAAATAGGGGGGCTAGATGCTACTGGAGGAGGGCTTGTAATCTGCCAGTGGCATCGGCAGTGTTTTGCTTTGCGATGACACCCGTTTCTACCCATTTAAGTCCATCCCCAGCCCATGCCCAGATCGGGCAAAAAATGAAGTGCGATAATCTCCTTGGTCTCCAGAGTTGTAATCCAACACTCAAACCACTACTTCAGGGAAAATGAAAGATTTAGAGAGAAAGAAAAGAAATAAATGTATTCAACACCTATTTTCATATCAAACCTATTGTTATTTTATTGCCTTAACAACATAAAATGCTCTATTCACAGAATAGCACATAAAATTGTATTCTTTGTTGTATTTATTGTATAAAAATTGAAAGCCTTATTTTGATCAAGAAAAATGTGAATATATTCTATGCCAGTGCTCAGAGCCAGCATGGTGTAGTGATTTGAGCATTGAACTATGTGTCTGGAGACCAGGGTTCAAATCACCAATCAGCCATGGAAACCCAGTGGGTAATCTTGGGCAAGTTACAACCTCTCAGTCTCAGACAAAGGCAATGGTAAAACCTCTCTGAACAAACCTTGCCAAGAAAACCTTGAGATAGGTCCATATTAAGATTACTGTAAATCAGAAATGACTTGAAGGTACACAGCAACAAACACCAGTGCTACTCTAAAGTAGTGATCAATGATCTATGAGCCATTTGTTGTCAGTCCATGATAAATGTCTAGGGAGAAAAGAAACAGTTGTAGTCCATGGGGACAAATATGGAACTAGCCCCTAGCACATTGGGTGAGGGGAAAGATTGCTCGTCCCCTACAGCAGATAGACTGAACAGCACTACTCTGAACAAAAGAGAGAGTTGCACCCTATACTACCACATGTTGTAAAATTTTTGCAATGCCTTGGAAACTCTTCAGTTGGGATGCTGCCTGGGACACGTAGGTTTTGTGGGGGGTCACATTCAGCCATTAATGACTGTAAATGTGAATCCCAAAAGTTAGGAAATAAATCTGTCTTACAGTCTTATAACTACTGGACAGGATGCCAGCCAGACTTTGGAAAGCAATCATGCACATGAGAACAGGAAGAATCCAAGTGCATGCTGTGCTATGAAGTAGTACTTTGGTTTCTACATATGTACACACACACAAATTCCTTGGACCTTTTCCACTTGAAGGGCTCAGTACCTTTCTGGCTTGGAAAAAGACTTTGACATTTGGCAGGGAGCTGAGTATTGAGGTCAGGGAAGTGTTTTCTGCTGGCCCTGATTAGAGCTGTATGAATTCAGCTGAGTTATGATCTGTTGGGCACATATATGTATGACTTGACTCGGTCAGCAAGAGCTCAAAGAAACTGAATTCAGTTCTGTTATGTCTGTTAACAGAATGCTGGCAAGCAACTTTTCATCACTGTTAATAATCTAATTTGGCATTCCCAATAAGGGTTAATAATACTTGCCTGGCATTTTTACAGACACATACTTAATTTTAGACATTAAAAACTTCCAATAATGCTTTATAAAAATATAAGATTTCTAAAGAAAAAAACCCTAAAACAAATAAAAAACTTAAATCCAACCCACATTATTTTAAGTGTTTCTTCTATTGCTACTTAGTTCCCATGGAGATAACAAAAGAATGAAAGGAAATCCAAATTTCAGGCTGGCAAATAGATTGTATTGCAACAGATATTGCCACACCTTCTGCATATCTATACTCACATACGACAAAATTAAAAGTTGTTTTAAGGAATTTCTTATATAAAGCTATATAAAGCTACCTCATGCTGAGTTCAACAGTTGGTCCATATAATATCTGCTCTAGGGATAGTGAAGCTTTGACCTGTTACAGACTGCCAAAATAAAGCTGCTTTGGGTATCTTTGGAGGTATGCTATTTAAATGATGCATGGGTCCTAAGAGTCCGGAGGTCGCGCCAAAGCCACACTCCATTCCTAAGCACTGGAGTGCAGCTTTGGTGCAGCTTCCGGATTCTTAGGATGCATGCATCATTTAAACAGCATACCTCCAAAGAGACCCGAAGCAGCTTTATTTTGGCAGTCTGTAACAGGCCATAGACACACTAAATGGCTCACCTAAAATTTTCATGTGTCTCTCTAGCATGTTCACTGGTAAGAGATTATGGGAACTGTAGTCCAAAATATGTGGCAGGCTAAACTTTCCCACTGCTGGTCAAATGAGACCAACTCTTCAGCATCTTCAGAAGCTTTGTTTCATTGCTCTTCTCAACCAATACCCTTTGGCTAGAGACTGAACTTGGGATCTTCCACATGCAAAGCAAGAACTGCAGCACTGACCTCTACAATATCCTCTGTTTGCAGGAATTGATAAATATTCTAATAACTCCTGATGCAAAGAAAAGTATTCTCCAGTCAGGAGAAGGGCATAGTTGTACACAGTCCAAAGATTCAGGTCAAACCTGACATTGTGGAGATTACATATTTCAAGTACTACATTTTCTCCACCAACAATATGATTTCCTTTCAGATACGAGCCTCAGCCACTGAAATCCCAAACTAAAGACTTTATCCGACACATTTCCCCCCTGTTATGGGCATGGGAAGGGGCCACTCGGGGCTGCATGAGGCCGAGAAAAAATTCATTTTACCACACACTAAAGTGTCCTCAAAATGGCCCCATTCCATCACCTGGCACCAAGCCGTTCCCATTCAATGCTGAGATGTATCCTTTGGTTTGAATGGATGACTTCCAATCAAGGCAAAGGATGCGCCTCAGTCCTGAATGGGAACAGCTTTGTACTGGGCAACAGAATGGGGCCATTTGGAGGACATTTTGGTGTGTGGTAAAATGTATTTTTTCTCAGCCTCTCATGGCCCCTTCCCATGCTCATAACGGAGGGTGGGGGTGTTTCCAATAACGTCCTAAGTCCGTTTTTATTAAGGAGTTTTTGGCAAAGCTAAAAAACCCCTGGCTTACCTTTTCTGGTTTGAATCCTCTTCTGGTTTGAAGCCGGCTTTTATCATTCACATTTTGCTGCTTCCTAGCTTTGCAAATCAGCCAGCTGATTGTAGCTGGGAACCAGGTTTTAGGTGGGTTTTAGGTGAGAGGTGACATCGGTGGCAAAATGTGAGCGATAATACCCGGCTGCATCCCAGAAGAGGATCCAAACTGGACAAAGTAAGTTGGATTTTTTTAACTGTGTGAAAAACCCCATAGTCTGTTGACCAAGCAAAAAATAAGCAATGCTGGAATGCAAAATGTGGTGGTGGGAGAAAGCATATGCTAGGATAAACAGACATTTTTCACCACCTAAAGAAGTACCATTTCTAAATACCAGGCTCATTGTATTGTCTAGGTTGACCCTCAAGTTCTCCCTGGCTGTGCAGGATGTGTAGGCTGTTAAGGGGCTGGCTACAATGATGGACAAATCCCATGAGCCTTTAATGATGAGAAAATACTGCATAGTCTAGAAATCTTTCTCTACACAACCATCAAAAGAAAAAAAAATCATTTTTCCTTGGAAGTGAAGTTCACAGTTGTAAAGAAGAAATATCAGAATTACTTATTATGATGTGATCTGATGGGTGGCTTTGTTTTCTGCTAGCCCAGCTGGAAGATTTTCTTCAGCACATTGGGGAGGAGACAGTGAGTTCTAGTTCAAATGACAGACTTTTCTTCTTCCTTGATATGGAACTCTCCCCCAGCTGGCAAGTTTGCAAGAGCTGTGCTTGTTCTGCCAGCTGGAAAGGACTTTGTTTCAAGACGAAGGCTGGCATAATCTTGGCCAGTTACTGCATCTGTTGTTCCATGCGACATATGTTCCATGCGACATAATGGCCTTTCCAGATTAACCATCCCGGCCTGGGCTCCCTGACCCCCTCTTTCCTCTCGTGGCCCCATCTTCAGTGATGGTTGAGGATCTCCAGAGGGACACCAGGGTTTTTAGTTTGTTTTAATTATATTTTATGTCTTGATATTGTGTTTTTAATCTGTTATATTTTTAATACTTTCATAAGGAGGGGAGGGATTATAATGTTTTTAATTTTATATTTTACTCTGTTATAATTACTGTTGTCAACCGCCCGGATTGGTTTGCCACAGGGCGGTATACAAATAATAATAATAATAATAATAATAATAATGTTCACTTCAGACAGTTGGGCAGAATGCTTTTAGAGACAATCCCTTTGTGTATGCAGTCCAGAAATGTAATTGTGACTTAACTCAGGATTTGATGACTCAGCCAGGACAAGGGTGGGGTTAATATCATACCACTTTTATATAAATACCTCACCACAGCACTACCTTTCCATGACGGTGGGATTGTGTGCACCTGTGAGGCAAGAGGCTATGCTGATGGTAGCATTGCTGCTGATAGAGTTTCTTATGAAAAACAAGCTTTTGTTGAGGAGCTAGACTTAGGGCATGTTTACACAGGCCATTTAAACTGCTTCCCCCCACCCTCAAATCACCCTGTGTTCATGACATACGGTGGGTCTTCCTCATCCATGGACTTTCCACTCACAAATTCAGTCATCCATGGATGGTAAGCCCCAGTTGTCCCCAATGGTGCCACCATTAGGGACAGCCCCAGCAGTCCCACTGTTTATGAGGGCCGTGGAGGCTGGCAGGGGGTGCCCCATTCCCTCAAGGCCCTCTGCCCACTGCCAGCCTGGAAGGTGGGACTGGCACAGCTGGTGCTGGACTCTGGGCTCAGCTTCACCTGGGAGGGCACCAACATTGGCATTGTCTTCATCCCCAAGCACTCTGGAGGCGATAGCACCTCATGAGGGAGGGTGTGAGGCCAGCCCAGAAGGGTGCCCATGGGAGAGGGAGGGAGAGAGGTCACCACGGTGACCCCTGGATGCCCAGAAGATGCCCAAGAGATGGGGAACATTAGGAGTTTGTCCCTAATGGTGGTGTGGTGGTCTCCCATCCAGGTACTAACCAGGGCTGTTCCTGCTTAGCTTCAAAGAAGAGATGGGATGTTATGCCTTCAGGGTGTTTAACCAGAATCCACAAAAGTAGGTTTGATTTAACTCAAGATCTGATCATAGTGCCAGGATTTGTGAAGATTTTCATACTTGCCTGCATCGCTGGTAAAACATCCTCCAAAAGTAGCTGAAAGAGAAAAGCAGCCCCTGTGTGTGAACACTGGGAGCATTCCTTCATCGTCATGGAAATGAAGCTCCATCTAGCGTTCTTCAATCATTTCAAGGGAAGCAGGAAAGCAAGGAGATTTCCTCTTAATGCAAAAGGAGTCCTCTTAATGCAAATTTTGTTCTTGCAATAATTTTTTGCAACAATTTTTTGCAACAATTGAAGAATGCTAGACGATGAAGGAGCGCTTCCAGCGTTCACACACAGGGGTTGCTTTTCCCTTTCAGCTACTTTTGGAGGATGTCTTACCAGCGATTCAGGCAAGTGTGAAAATCTTCTGTGTGTGTGTGTGGAGGGGGAGTCAATATCATATCACCCTTATATAAATCTGCACTGTTGATCTCCAGTGCTGTCACATCCAAAATATTGTATACCTTTCCACTTATTTTGTCTAAAAATGATATTATTGAGGTGAAAAAGGTGTAGAAAAGGGCAACCCAGATGGATAAGGGACTGGAGGAATTCTCCTGTGAGGACAGCTTACAGTATTTTATACATCCCACTTAATGGTTCCCCTTATGCACAGTGTGGAGAATAGAAGAAGCCTTTTCCTTCTTTCTCACAGTATTTGAACCTAGGGCTATCAGTTCATACTGAATACTGGGAGATTCAGGATGGATAAAAGGAAGTCCATCTTACAGAGCACATACACTGTGTAAACTCTGAAGTTCAGTATATTACAAGATGTAGTTATGGCTAGCAGGCCAGATGGCTTTCAAACACTGTCATGAAAATTAATTGAGTTTAGCGCCATCAATGGTTGGGTAGATATCACCTTCAGTAAGAGAGGCAGAGTGTCAGTATATATTCCAACTTTACACATTAAACAAATATTTATAAGTTCAGTGAGCCCTTGGTATCCACTGGGTTTGGTTTCAGGACCCACCATGGATACCAAAATCTGTGGATGTTCAAGTCTCTTTGTATATAGTGAGGTAATAAAATGATATCCCTTATATATAATGGCAAAGCCAATGCTTGCCTTTAGGATTTCTTTTAAAAAAATATCAAGTCATGAATGGCTGAATTTGTGGATACAGAATCCACAGATAGAGAGTGCCAATTGTTTAAACATTTTTGTTCTATTTATATTTACACATTTTATATATGTATCTATGTAACAAGATATAGCTGTTAAAATTGTTTTTTAATGTTATTAAATCTACTTTGTTGTTGTTGTTGTTAACTACCCTTGAGTTGATCTTGACTCAGGGCTGCCCTGCGAATGAGGCATCTCCAGTACTCCGTGTCCTCCACTACTGCTCTCAGTTCTCAGAGATTCATGCCCATGGCCTCATCTATGGAGTCCATCCACCTAGCATGTGGTCTTCCTTTCTCTCTCTTTGTCAGAAATGTCAGAATTTTCTCTCTTTCCTTCCACTTTTCCTAGTATTATGGTCTTTTCTAATGAATCATGTTTTCTTATGACATGGCCAAAGTATGACAGCTCAGTTTAGTCATCTTAGCATCCAGGGAACTTATTATTGTTAAACCTGTGTTGTATTTGCCAATTAAGCCATATTTTCTGCATGACAATATCTGTTGTTGTGAATTGCTGTCAAGTTGACTTTGCCATATGGTGATCCTATTCACGAGAGACCTCTAAGCATTCCTATCTTGTAAATGTGCCAGCTGAGAACCTTCAAACTGAGAAATCTGACTTTCTTAATTATGTCTACCAACCTATAATGCAATCTTCTTTTCTTACTGCTGCCCACTTTTTATCATCTCTTCTAATAAGTTATACCCTGTCACAATATTACCAAAGTATGACAGCCTCAGTTTGATCAGGAAGAAATTCTTCTAGAACATGGCCACATAGCCCAATAACCCCCCAAAAAACAACTATGGATGCTGGCCATGAAAGCCTTCGACTTCACATCAGTTTGGTCAGTTTGGTTTCTATGGAGGGTTCAGGCTTGATTTGCTCCAGGACTCATTTATTGGTCATTTTGGTTGCCCACGGTATCTATAGAACTGTCCTCCAACACCACATTTCAAATGAGTTGATGACAATAATCTGTGGGTTTTTTTTAAATCCTAGTTTCTGCAGTATTTAGTGTTTTATATTTAATTGCCATTGTATATACTGTATTGTGTTACTGCAATTGAAATAAATATCAAAATGTTTTGCACTTCTTTATCAATTTGTTCCAATTATTTTCTTCTTTTATATATATCATAAAATATAGGGCCAGTAGCACCCAAAATAAGTTTTGGCTTTAGGTGTCAAAATATCCAGTCCTGGCTTTACCTAATGGTCATATGATATCTTAGAAACAGTTATGTATGGACACAAGCCAAAGACTGGAATTGCCAGGTGAAACAAGAAGCAGCGCTCTTGTCCTTTAATGGTCGTGCACAAGAGGGATTTTCAAAGAATGTTGCTTGTCATAAAAGAATTCCATTTTTCTACTCTTAAGCCCCATCAGTTTACACCCACCCACCCATCCACATTAATTCTGCAAAATAATTTGATTTCTGAAGCTATTTGGCCTATACAGTATATACTTTGAAACACTGCAGCTGCTTATCAAACATCTCTCAGATGTTTCCTTTCATTTGAAGTGGGTTTATGTTTTGAACCAAATCTGAAGATGAAAATTGCTGTGTAAGCATTCTTACCTGGCTTGCCTGTGAGCTAAAAAAATAAAAATAAAAATAAACACTTTTGGTGACCTTGTTGAAGTGCTTGTTCTACTAACACATCTCTTAGATCCTATGCTACACCAGCACAACTATTTTCTTGTTCTTCATCCAAATTCAGTTTCCAAGAAATTCTCATAGGATAGAATTACTCATACAACATAGAAGTCAGAAAAACCAAGTAAGACATTTGCAGGGCAGGGTGAAGTGATGAAAAATGGAAACATGACAAGTTGTGCCAGCTCAGTTCAGAATTATTTAAGCAAGCATTTCCTAGTTATATTTGCTAAATTTTATTCACACAGAACACACACTAATACTTCACGATGTAGCTTGTGTATGCTTTACCAAAGGAACATTTGCAGAGGCATTCAGACACTGTTAGTCATCTCTGAGTGCAATTCCATTGATGTTTGTAACCATGAAATATAAACTGAAAAATATTATAAGCCTCTGAAAATAGTGGGTGCTTCCAAATGTGGTTTTTATTGTGCCATGGAATTTTACAGGGGTACAGAAGATATCACTTTCTTTTGGCAACTCGCTCATGTTTTCCCATCCCCACTTCCATCTGTTTCTTTCCCAAGGGGAAAAATATTATAGAGGGCATGATGGAATGGCTGTAAAATGCAGCACAAGGAGTACCAGGATCCATCTGACTGTATTAGTTTGGCTTATATCTCCCTTCCCAGCATGGTCACTGGTAAGGGCCTTGGCTCAGAGGGTCCAAAGCACACTCTGATGACAGTATACTTTCTTTTGGGGCACTCTTATGTGTCTTTCATAGAGCCTACTACAGTCAGCCCTTCTTATACACAGATTTTTTTATACATGGATTCAAGCATCCAATATTGCAAATGTTAAAAAAAGTATACATTTCAAATACCAAACCTTGATTTTCAATTTTTTATAAGGGACACCATTTTGCTATGTGATTATATTTAATGGGACTTGAGCATCCACAGATTTTGTTATCCATGGGGGATCTTGGAACCAAACCCCAGCGTATAACAAGGGTCCACTGTATGTGGCAGAAGGAGAGGGAACTGTGCTCAGTGGTAGAGCATATGCTCTGACATATCCAATCCAGTTAAGATGTGGGGAAAGAGTGGCCCTGTTTTTATTATCTCTAGGGGGTCAACATTTTGCTTTTATTTATTTTTTGTCCCCAAATGCCCTCTGGGGGAATTGGGGCATTTTTGGCACTTTCAGCTTTAGTTAAAAGGAAGTGAAAAGACTTTACTTTACTTGTGAACTTATTGTTCAGTTTGTCACTTGCAATAAATTAGTACTGATATTTAATGTTGGAGCTCCTTATTTCTGATTCTCCTAAACAGTACATGCCCATCAATGCATAGATTTCTGCTGTGGCTATGACAAATCTACTAAATTTAGCTTCTGAAAAGATGCCTCTCCCTTTTTGAAAACTCAGCAAGTTTAACATGAGAACAATCAAGGCAGTGATTGTCAAATGTTGTTGGACTCCAATTGACAGAACCCTAACTGTTGGTTATGTTGGCTAGGGCTTCTGGGAACTGAAGTCAAACAATATCTTCTAAGTGAGGTTTTGGAAGCACTTATTAGAATTCATAATCCCAACCATCCTATGTTCCAGCCACAGGAACGCCGAGCCTGGAGGCAACTCCATTTCCCTTGTTTCCACCTGGGACTGAGAGGTTGCCTGAGGTGAGGCACCAGAAGGCAGGGACTGAGAGGGAGGCAGCATATTCAAAAGCCATCCTCTATCCTCCGGAACATCTCCCTTGCTATTGTATTTTGCTGTTTTGTATTTATATTACATTGTAACTTTTTACTGCCAGGGGAGGGTTGAATATTGTTAGTAGATTAATATGTTATATACAAATTATTATTAAATTATGTATCTCGGATTTTGTTTTTTGCCTTGCTATGTCTGTACCTTGGATTATGTTTGCTTTATTTTTTTATACTTAATTTGTTTAATTATTATTGGAGTATGTTTTGTATTTAACTTTTACACTTATTTAACTTGTGCAGTATTAGTTTACTTGCTTATTGTATTTATATTGCTTATTATGTTTGTTTAAGTATTGGTTATGTGAACAGGAAGGGATTATTTTGTATTTTATTGTATTGTCTTTGTATTGTAATTCTCTTATTGCTGTTAGCCACCTGGATTTCCCGTGACTGGGCGGGATACAAATAAATCTATATTATATTATTATTATTAAAGTCCCCCTATATCTCTGCAGAAGGAATCAGGGTGACATATTGGTCCCTCTAAGCCAGTAGAGAAGGCTGTTGCTTGTGTTCAACTGCAGCAGATGCTCTCTCCAAGCTTGGATGGGAAACAGTTGTTGGAAAGCATTAAATGCCCCCCAAAGGTCTGGAAGTAGGGAAGAGAGGCTTGAGGATCTGCTAGATCCCAAGCCATTTGGTTTTCCCAGGATGGGTCCATCAACTATGCCAGCCTGGAGCTTGTATGAAAAAAAAGTACAAAAATAAACAAACACATTGTCTCTTTCTAACTTAGTTGTTATTACTCTTGTAAAAATGTTAGTTCCCTCCTTTTCCCACCCACCTCCAACTTATGTTTACTTGGTGTGCTTATATAATATTTTGATATGTAAATGAGATAAAGATAGCAATACTAAAACAATGGCTGACATTCGGTATTGCAGAAACCTTATCACATTTCAACAGAAAGTCAAAAGGCAGCAACACAGAAGCAGCTCCTGGCTTACCTTTCCTCATGCCTACAAAGCACTTCTATTCTACTTCCAAGGCAGATGATCATAAACACATGGCTTTTTTCCTGCTGGATAAACCCATTTGGCAAAACCCACACTTTACAACCATCTCCCTCTGGAGAGAAAACTGAAGTACTACTACATCATGGGGGAAGGTCAGCCAGAAACCGCTTCTGTGTTGCTGCTTTTTGTCCTTCTTTTGAAATGTGATAAAGCCCATAGCTGGAGACATAAGCTGCATCTACACTCCAGAAATAATCCTGTTTGACACCACTTTACGTGCTATGGGGAATGGAAGAGAGGGGAATGGAACGAGTGAGGGACTTCCTTGTGTGCAGTAAAATCTGTCTCCCACTCATTCTGTTCCCTTCCGTTCCATTCTGAGACCGGCATTGGACCCCTGTGCGGTAAAGTTCTTACTGTGTGAAAAATGTTGTAGCATTAGATTCCATACAGCATTAGCTGTACATCTGTCTCCTTACAGATGCAGCCTTAGTTATACAGACATAACAAAGGGCCCAGACAGACAGGCCAAAATAAAGCTGCTTCGGGTCACTTTGGAGGTATGCTGTTTAAATCCTGCATGCATCCTAAGAGGCAGGAAGCTACACCAAAACCACGCTCCTGTCCTAACGCAGCTTCAGGCCTCTTAAGATGCATGTGTCATTTGAACAGCATACCTCCAAAGTGACCCGAAGCAGCTTTATTTTGGCCTGTCTGTTTGGGCCCTAAGGTGGGTTACAGACCGCCCTCAAGCGACCGTTCTCCCGCCGCCGCCATTCGCTGTGGAGGGAAGCCCCAGCAGCCAGACCGCGAGGTTTCCCGGCACAGCGAAAAAGGATCGCCGAAAGGCGCTCCTTTTCAAAACGCGGAAGTGGTGCCACGAGGGGCAAAGTGCGCCCTCGCGGTGTCACTTCCGCCATGACATGTCTGGATGCTATGCATCCAAGATGTCCAAATGGCGGCGCCCATGTGGATGGGCACCGCCATTTACAATGCGCTCCGCATGTGTTGGGGCCAGGGCCAGTTAGGAAGGGGCGACTCTTCCTAACCCTACCACGCCCCTTCCTAACCCTAGCACGCATGGAGTGCGTCATAAGTGGCGGTTTGTAACCCACCTAAGTTACACAGATGTAACTACGTACTGTAGTTAACATAGAAAAATGATGAATAATAATATCTGAACTCCTGTCCTGGATGATAAGGGGCCAACAAAGCTTTGAGATGTTGATCTTCTATTCTGCTTCCATCTCATCCTACTTTGGATCATTTTGATAATTTTTTCATTCCCACTCATTCTTGTGGAAGATTTTATTGGGTTCTTTGTGTTGCGGTTAGACTGCAAAACCTTCACAAGAAATCCTTTGGTTTCCTGAAGCCCTGTAAAAGAGGCCAGGAGGGATGTAGATTCTATGAAGAAATATGACGATAAGATGATGGGAGAAAATGACTTTGCTTACTCATAAAAGTCAACAGGTTAGGCATTTCTTGGCAATAGAACAACAAACCTTAACAATGCTTGATCTAATCCTGATGAGAAATGGGAAATGCAAACAAGTTTGTGTCTCAGCTGAGCAAATGAGTGCAGACAATTTCACCAAGGAGTGGTGCCCATTCATAGTTTATGCCAGCCAGTGCTCCACCAGCAGGCATTTTGATAAATCTCATGCATCACCCTGATCGGGTATTCGATCCTCAACAGTTCCATAGCCACTGTGTTATAGCCCATTTTTGATACTTCCTGAACTTTTAAAATTCCTTCTATTACTGTCCCTGTGGTTATCTCTGTTATATTATTATTCTCCCTCAATGTTTACAGTATTTTAAATTTCTTTCCCTTTTAGTCTTGTGGAAAATCCATTTGTAATTTTTTTTAAAAAAGGATACATGAATGCTGTTTTTAAAAAGAAGAAATTAATTATCCATTATCTAATTAATGTTTCTGAGAGAAATATAGTGTTACAGTTTAAAAGAAGCAGAAGAAATATAACCTTTCTGTGAACCGCTCAGCCCTGCTTGAAGCATAAATTTAAAACCTCTTAGCTAGGAGGCTTTTTTGGCACAGGGTGGGTGTCTGCAATCAGAACTCCGTCTGCAGGTATGAATACACAAAAATCTCTCTGCTTCATGGAACTCTGAGCCCCAAGAGATGCCTTGTGTTTTGGTTAAATTTGCTATAGCCCATGTCAGAAGGCTTCTGTGGTCTGATCAACTTGGGGCCACAGCTATAGTCCTTGGAGCCCTCCTGACTTCCTTTCTATCCTGCTAGGCAAATGCCTTGGAAGGTTGATAAAAAGGCCATGGTAACTGAAGTAGAACAGAAAGAGACATTCTTTATTACCACATTCTGGTGATAACATAGTTGCTGTCTGCTTCAACAGCTTTGTTAGTCATGGAAAGCATCTGCAGTAAGTTCAAATCTGCACATTAATTAATTGCTGACTTCCCACCCCCAGTAAGGGAATCTAAGGACTTTATCACACACAGTTTTGAAACAACTTTTAAAGTTAGAAAATGGCGCCTTTGGCTTACTTACCGCATAATGCCATCTCCATCTCATTGCTGCCTTACTGTCCAAGTGAAATGGGAAGACCCACCAATAAGCCCCCAAACATTCAGTTGTCCCATTAGTTCCCAGGTGTGATATGTTCTTGGCATGGCAATTACTAGAATGGGCAGTCATTTGGTGATAGTGTCCCCTCATCTCTCCCATCCACTGTTCCCGTCAATATTCCCAGGCAAGCTTTTTTCCCTTTTAAAAAATGTTAAATTTATTTATTTACTTAATTACTTTAAAAACAAGTTTGTCAAATCAATTTGGGCTGCAGGAGTGGGAAAGGAGAAGGAGGAATTCCATTCTAAAGATAAACAGAAACCATCTTTTCTTTTTAGACACTGGAAGGAAAAGACAACTGAGTGTATTGTATGTATGTGTGTTCCACATGCATCTGACATTGCACATAAACATACACCATTAAAGTAGGAGTATCTAGGGACTGTCCACATAAGTCAAAATGCCCATGTTCCCCCTGGCCTTACATCATCTCATTTGGATATTGCAGGCCATAATCCAGGATCGGGCTGGAGCTTGGCAGAATGGATGTGAATTTGGTGGATCTGGGGTAAACAGACCTTAACATGAGCCCCTGGTTTGCAGTGCAGTTTCCTGGAATTTCTGCAGTAAACTCTGACTGTTTAAACACTCTTCATGCTCACTACCTTCCTCCTGCATCTCCTTACCTTTCTTCTGCTGGTGGGCAAACCCCATTGCAATGCCTGATACAGAAATGGGGTAGCGGGCAGCACCTACTTGTCCAGACACCCCATTTTTGCATGAACCCCATTTGTCCCTACTCCAGGGGTTACCACCATTTGGGAAGTGATTCATTGGGCAACAGCTGGGTTGCCCAATGTTGGGATCTGACCCCATCCAGGCTATGCCTTCTACAGCAGTAACAAATAAAAAATGTGGCTTCTTTCTACACAAATTTGCAAGTGTCTATGGATTATTTGCTGTAGCATCACTCTGGCTGTTTGGTGCAGGGCACTGCCATATCCTCCTCTTTATCCTTTGATTGGAAGCTGAAGCTGAAGCTGGAGTTGGGCCAGGAGACATTCATTAGTTATGCATACATAGCTAAGTAGCTGGTGTAGGATATTGGCATTTTTAAAAAACAACAACAACAACAACAACAGAGGGGCAGCTAACCACACAATTAAAACTGAAACCTAAGTCCCTCCCCAAAACATTTCAAATTTCATAGATGTTGAAATTATTTCCTTTAAAACTGCAGAGGCTACACCACTTGAACATTATTTATAACTATACACACATAGAAAAGCACATAGCAACACAAGTATCAAGTAAAGCTCTCTCTTATTTACTGGTGGTTTGAATGACAGCTGATTTGATCCTGGAGCTGGTGAGACTACTTGGCTGCACATTTAAGCTTGGAAATTCATTATGAAAAATGTTCTTGGTTTTTCAAAAGCTTTTACAGTTTTCAGACAGGAGGGAGAGGAAGATTTCTCAAATGTTTTGTTGCTTCAGAGTTCACATTTTGGTTTCATATGTGATTTTCCTGGATGGCAGTTTTATGGGCAAATAGCTCTGTTAAAAGCAATGCATGCTGGCGATATCATGAATATGCCACATAGTGTATGGTGTCCTCTGGTGACAACAGATTTATAGCTTTTCTTCTCTCATAAAAATCTAGTTACTTGCCAAACAAAGCCCAGCTGGAATTGTGAAACCAGTAAACACAAAGCAGCCATGCTGCAATAGGCAAAAGTTTGTTCTTTGGTAAATATTGATCTACAGCATTTAGAAGAATATAGACACAAAATGTAGATATAAGTTGTGATTCTGTTCAGTACCTATGTATTTATGCAGACATGCAATGCCTTACATAGCAGCACATTAACAAAGTATGTATTCAGCTGTAAAGTCCAGGCAATGTTCTGGTAGCCATTCTGGTGATTATTTCAGTGACATTGTTGGGCCATGTGGTTTGTGTTCATGTGTGTGTGCATAGAGCTGTGCTTTCACTCCCAAAACAACCTGTTGCACTATGTCTGAATTGGAAACTGCCTGCACAAGGGGATTTGGCATATATACGTATACAAGTTTGTACAATGCATAAACTGCAATTGCCCCAGCAGAATGTCCCAATGTGATTAAACCTGCAAATGTTCTGTATTTATATCACAAAACAGGTGAAATACATGTAGCATAACATAACTATACCATGTGCCCACCTGGGTGCTGTAGGACTGCAACTTCCAGGAGGCTAGTCAGCATAGCTAATGGTGAAGAATGCTGGGAACTGCAGTCCAACATTAGGAAGGCCATATGACACATCTTTGATTTAAATGCTAATAAGATGCTTTATTTAAAAAATGGTAAATCCAGTAAATCCAGTGATCATGGGCATGTCATACACTTTCAGTTTCACAAAACCTTGTGATAGAAAACCTTAGGGTTGACATAAATCAGAAATAACTTGAAAGTACACAACAATACAACAAACCCAACATGGTATAAAACAATTTAAAACCACTAACTACAATAACACAGCAATAAAAATGACACAATCAAAATGAATACTACAATTAATATTGGATGTATAACAGATAGCACCATATACGCAATGGTACTAAATAAAAGTCTAACTTGATTACTGTATATACTCATGTATAAGTCTAGAAATTTTAGTCCAAAAAATGATCTCAAAAATCCTGTCAACTTGCTCATGGGTCAATGTAAGTACGATATATTAACTCTTATAAAAGAAAAAAGAAGCATCATCTTCTATGAGTAGTGATGAAAGATGAGAACTTAGTCCAATCTGGAGAACTTAAAAAAGCAATAGACCCCTCTACTCTCTCTGCTGTGGTGTGGTTTCTGATGTTTTTAAATGCCTGGACAGGAAAAGAGAGGCAGTGGTAGCAGCAGCAGCTTTTTGGCACTTCCCCTCAAAAGTATGCTAAGAGAGTAGAGAGGCCACTAAGAGAGTAGAGGGGCCCAGTGCTTCTTTTAGGTTTTCATAGGATGGACTAAACTCTCAACTTTTGCCATTCTACTCAAAGAAGGAGATGGTTCCTTTGAGAGTTAAGATACAGTACACTATATTGGAGATTAATGCACAGCTTAAAAAAGTGACTTACCACTGCCAAATTCAATTTTAATTCAGGATACATCCGGGTTTTATTGTATGGATTTTTGCCACCACTGCAGCTGGCTGGGTGCAGCCTGGGTAACTTTTGGCTAGAATCCGAGCTCAGTCGACCAGAAAGCTATGATAAGAGTTAATGCTGTATCTTAATACCATTTACCACAGTATCATTCTGGATCGCCTGAGGGACACTGCCTTGCAGTGGGTCAGGTCCTACCTCTTGGGCAGGGTCCAGATGGTGTCGCTTGGGGACTGCTGTTCAACCAAGAGGGAGCTCTGTCCCCTTGACCCTTCTTTGGAAAAGAATACAGGTCCTTGGAAGAGGTGAAAGGAGTAGTTTTGATGAAGAAGTTATTTAATAATCACATTTTAGTTAGATATTCAAGAGGTTCAGCTCCCTTCATCAGTGTAATCCATAAGAAGGAAATTCTGCACACATCTAAGAGGAGACCTACCAGAAAAGGAGGAAACTTCACACTACATAGTTATAACACTGTGATTCCACTTTAACTGCCAATATCCTATGGTCTCCTGAATCTGCAGTTTAGGGAGGGACATTTTGACATTAGTGCCTTATAAAGCTACATACTGCAAGAGGTTGCCATGGCAGATAAAATGGAAATGTTATATAGTGCTTTGGAATGACATTGTGTGAAATTTTAATGCTCTACAGAGACATGCTGAATTCTCAACAGCATTATAAGCCTGGAAGCTCACTTAGCAGTATATCACACGGGGCTTTTTGCAGGTCAGATCTGGGCTGAGTCCTGGTTCAGCTATGAGAATTCATGTCGTAACATGAATGTTTTATCACACCTGGTTGCCCTTCTATTGCCCTTCCAAATCGAGGGGGAATCGAGAACGACTCAGGGAGCTGGGGATGTTTAGCCTGGAGAAGAGAAGGTTAAGAGGTGATATGATAGCCCTGTTTAAATATTTGAAAGGAAGTCATATTGAGGAGGGAGCAAGCTTGTTTTCTGCTGCTCCAGAGAACAGGACCCGGAACAATGGATGCAAGCTACAGGAAAAAAGATTCCACCTCAACATTAGGAAGAACTTCCTGACAGTAAGGGCTGTTCGGCAGTGGAATACACTTCCTCGGAGTGTAGTGGAGTCTCCTTCCTTGGAAGTCTTTAAGCAGAGGCTAGATGGCCATCTATTGGAGATACTTTGATTGGATTTCCTGCATGGCAGGGGGTTGGACTGGATGGCCCGTGCGGTCTCTTCCAACTCTATGATTCTATGATTCTATGATTCTAAGTTATGTGATGCAGATTCATGCAAAGAGGGGTGAGTGCAAATTGTATTACCACACCGGTGCATACCATGTGGATTCAATGATTCGAATTGGGACCCTTGCGCATGCTCAGTGGGGCTCTGGATGCTGTCCTCCTTCCCTGCCCCCTCCTTAGCTGTCATCCCTCATCAGACTGAAGGAGCAGTCAGGGGATGATGGGATAGGTCACAGGGGTTCACTGGGGCCAGAATCGGACTGAAGGAGCAGTCAGGGGATGATGGGATAGGTCTCAGAGTGTCACTGGAAACAGGATTCTGATGCAGTAGCAGGCAGAGGATGATGGGATGGGTGGCAGAGGGTCACTGGGGCCAGGATTTGGATGCAAGAGCAGGCAGTGGATGATGGGATAGGTCACAGGGGGTCACTGGGGCCAGGATTGGGATGAAGGAGCAGTCAGACGATGATGGGATGGGTGGCAGGGTGGCAGAGAGGACGAGGTGGCATGAAGGAGGAGGAGGGGGATGAAGGAGCTGGATGCAGGGGGCCAAGTGGGGTGACATCGGAGTGATCTTCCACACCAGACCAATTCGAAGTGAAATCCAAGTGAGCTTGAAAGTGAATTCACATTTTTTCCGATTTTACCAAAATGAGGGGTCACTTTGGAATCACTGCAGAAGCACCACGGAAGGAGCACCCATAGAAAGGAATCTTATCTGATAACACATTCATGTTATGACATGAATTCTCATTGTGGACCCGCAGTCACCCCGGATCTGAGCTCCAAAAGTCCACCCAAACCTCTGTGTGATAAACGGCTTGGTTAGAACACATTTGCTCAATAAAGGGGTTGCTTGAAAGGCACCCTTTGGAGAGGGCGGGTTCCCAGTGTACTTTTGCCTCTGGTTTTCTATTGGGGCCCTATTGGGTACCATCAGTGTAATGTGATTGTTTCTTGAGCAATTCATAACGTGCTGATAGGTTTGCTGCTCCATAGAGTTTAGAGAGCAATGTGGACTTTTATCCAATGCAGTGATTTTGGAATAAGTGTGACAAAGCCCCTGAAAAGGAGAGGAACTTCAGTTTTTGCTAATGTAAAAAAAAAAAAAAGAAAAAAAAAAGAAAGGAAATTGTGATGTATTACTGTAAATGGAGAATGAGAGGACAATTGAAAAGGGGAAAAGTCCATTAGAAAACAGAAAAATGTGTTCTTTGCTGTCATCAGTGCTTTGGACAGTTTGTGAATTTTCACAGAAGGTCTGGTTTCTATCACCCCAAGAGAAAGCTTTGTTTCTATCATATAAACCGACATTTGGATAGGAGTACTTTTGAACTGTAATTTGTCTTTATATTATTCCTACAATGTTATTTATGTGTTTATGAGTATTGGCAGTGGTACTCTTGCTCTGTCAGCTTTGGGGAAGACAATTCATCATACAATCAAGTTCTGATTAATCAAAGTCACTCTTTGACATCACAAGGTCCTTCTCTTTATTGCTTGCTGATTATGAGCTAAATGTACAACAATTAAGCATCAAGAAGGCTGCAGATATTAGAAATTTCTCCTGATGCCTCATCTTTGAGCTACATGCCTAGACTAGAGAAAGACCTCTTTTGACAGCCCTTTTCTGATGAAATCTTGGAAGCTTTTGGCTACCAAATGCAGGATGTGGTATATCCTTTTCAAAGAAGTGAATACTTCACATGTTTATTTTGGCTTCTCTCAATCAAAGCCTGCTGTGATTTTGCTATACTTAAAATTAACAATCTGTATTATGGCCCCCTGTCTTAAATTACTCATTTTTTCTTCAAACTTTTGCCAGATCCACAGTAAAAAGAAGGAAGGTAATCTAAACCTTTGCAGTTTTGTTGCCGCAGTGATGATCTGATACCAGTTTTCTATGATCAGTTCCAATACTTGTAAATGTTTTTATTCCAGTTTGTGATGTCTGTGCTACTAATGAAATAGCTTAGCCTCCATTATGCTGAGAGTAGCAAATTAGTTCCTTTAAGGCAGGTGTGGGCAATGCACAACTCTTCAGGTGTTGCTGCTGCAAGTCCCAGCACTCTTCACTGTTAGTTAGAGCTGATAGGAGATGCAGTTCAACAACATCTGGGGGCCACTCTTTTTCCTAACCCTTATTTAAATACTTTGTTGGAAAGGAAAAGAGAGAAATTATCTATCACTCTAATCTAATCTACACAGGCATATGCACACACCCCCACCCAACTTTGTTTTGGGGAAGCACCATGAGAGGAAAACTTCAACCAAAAGTGAAGAAAGCCATCTTATTCCTCCTTGCTGTTGTTTGTTTGTGGAGAGATTGGGGAAATAGTAGTAGCTGTATATTTTAAATTTTGTTAATTTATGTCAACCTCCTTTCCCCCAGTAATGAGACTCAATGTGCCTTGCAATTTATTAAAAACATATTAAAAACTATACAAAATATCAAAGTTATTTAAAGACAATTATACAATCTAAAAATTAAAATCATTAAAAGTAGTTAAAAAACACATATAAATCAACTAGACACCACACTTCACCAATTTAAAAAAAGTCCATCACAATCTAATGGAATAAGCCTGATGAAATACTGTAATGTTTTTACTTAGAGGGAGCCGTCATAGTCACTGCAGGGATGGAGTTTCAAGGTCTGGGAGCTGGAACTGAGAAGGTCCTCTCTCTTGTTCCTGCAAGTGAGCCTGAGAAGTTAGGGACTCGACAGACCGCCCCAATTCGTGCTCCTTTTTGTGCCCTTGAAAGGGCACCGTAGCTGTGATGCACGATTATATAATTCTCCTTCAGCGCTGCTTCATATGAATACAACACTGGAGCCATGCCATGATGCCATGCGGAGCAGCACGCGGCATCAGGGTGCCCTGGAAGGTGGAGTGAGGCATGCATTGTGAGGGTGCTATGCCCTGACTCTGCCCCCATGCCAGCCTTTCAGGCCAGTCTGTACAGGGTTGGTGGGACAGCAAGAAGGATCTCTCCTGAAGACCTTAAATAGCCTGGACCCAAGCCATGCACATAGAAGTAATAGTAGTAGTGGTGGTGGTGATGGTAATTAGGATGGACTATCAACCCTTTCTCACCATGCTGATTGGGGAATTCTGGGAACTGTAGTCAAAAAAGTAAGTTTTCCAAACTCTGGTGAGATTGCTACTTCTGTTCTTCAGAGTGGAGACAAAGCCTGGAATAGAACTACATAGGGCTGATATTGGGATCTAAGAACAAACTAACTGCTCCCTGGTTGGTGTCTGTTGTACACAGATCCACCCTTAAATTTGATACTGTCACTAGTTTTTGGCTCACTGTTAGAAACTGGCCATAGGTTTGAAGATATTCACAAACTGACTATACTTGTCCATTAAGAAAAAGAGCCCTCCCTCCAGTCCATCTGCCTTGGTCCAGGCCTCAGAGGGAGAGAAGAATGCTGGACCTGATCCCCTTCACCATTCCCTTCTCCTTTTGTGTCGTGTCTTTTTAGATTGCAAGCCTGAGGGCAGGGAACCGTCTATTATCCCCTCTGTTGTAAGGCGCCTGGTTTCCCAGTGATTGGGCGGTGTATAAATAAATCCTATTATTGTTGTTGTTGTTGTTGTTGTTGTTGTTGTTGTTTCTTAGGGGTTGGTTAGTCTAATGGAATTTGTGATCTACTGAGAATAGACAATAAAGCGAGATGTTTTATGAATGAATATGAGTAGAACAAACTATAAGCAGGAGAGCCTAATTTCTCCTCTTCAGTGACTAAAAAGGTATTGATGAGTGATGACTACACATCTGACCATAATCCTAATGAAGAAAAGACAGAAGTGGTTTGTTTAAACATTACTAACATGGAAATGTAGTATTATTATTAAATGGGGGATTGTCATGCAAAACTAAGAGTCAGTGTACTAGCAGTCTAGGAAGGTTTGAATCCTCACTTACAATCTTTCAGTCCTAGAGGAAGGCATTGGAAAACCCCTCCAGAACAAGTTTTACCAAACCAAACCAAACCAAACCAAACTCCGTGAGATAAAGTCACCGTAAGTCAGAGTCAACTTGAAAGCATACAAAAACAACATGCAAGATGATTGTTAAAATCATGCATCTGATGAAGTGAGGTGGAATCCACAAAAAATTGTACTAGAAATAAACCAAAATAAGTTGTTAAAATGTTTATGCATTTGTCATGTATATAACATTAAAAACCTTTTTATATTGATTAAAAATCTATGATGGAAAACACAAAAATAACTGCAAAGGTTGTAACTGTGACAACTGTCTTAGGAATAAATGACTACAATTCTGATATTTATATACAGTATATTCTTGGAATATTTTATTAAGATTTCTTTTTCTGTTCCATTGTATTCCAGTTTTTAATCTATCAAAATATTTTGGCGTGGCATAATATATTAGCAGACTTTTGTTTGGAATAACAAAACTTCCAAAACATTAATTGCAAACTCACAAAAGTTTATGAAAATACAGCAATGCACTACTGCTCAGTTAAATATGATATTAGCTTTGACAGCAGCCCTAAAGCTAACTCAAATTTGGCCGAAAGAGTGCAGCAGGATGCAGTGTACATGGTGCTCTGTTGCCTAAGAGGAATTCCACTGATGGGATAATTCCTACACTACCAGTAGAAATGTTTGCCACTGAGGATATACACAGTGACAATATTTCGATGGCAGTGGGTATTAAATGTGAAATGCCATGGTGTGTCATGGGTCACTTTGGATATGCAGAATCCATCCCCTACTTAACTGTATTCACTAATGCAACTGATTCTCTTAATGAGAATAAATGGCCCTGTCTGTATGGTCCAAATAAACCATCTTCTCCACATCCTCTCAGCAGAGACTGGATGACACAGGGCCCAATCCCTGACTTTGTCACAAAAAGTCTGGGCAATGTCTGGCCGATTCAGTGCCAAACCTGAGGTATAACCCCCTTAAAATGGAGTGTTTTCATGCATGTTCCACTCTACCATTGCCATGCATCACACAGTCTGTCAGAATGAGGCACCTGCCATGTGACCAATGTGGGGTGCCTCGTTCTGACTTCAGAGTGAGCGACATATGGCAGTGGCAGATGCTCCAGAAGGCAGAGTGCAATGTGTGTGCAAACAGCCTCTGAATAATGGAATGGTAATGGGGGAGTTTTGGGTAGCTCCAGAGCCAGGTTGCTCTGGGCACCCCCTGAAGCATTCTAGCCCATATGGACAGGTCTAATGAGAAAAAAGAAAAAAGAGGAAAGGAAGGAAAAGGGGAAAAAGAAGCAAAGATCCTCAAAGGATCCTCCTAACCTCTTAGCCTGCATAGGAAGGGCTTTTGATATGGTGATTACTACTTCCCTCGAGCAGTAATATTGCTCTACCTACCATTTTCTATGGAAGACAAATGAAAATATAGGCCTAAATTCAGTGTTATAAGTACATTAGACCCACCTGTTGTGTGCCTTCAAGTTGTTTCTGTCTTACAGCATCCCTAAGGCAATGTTATCATGGGGGTTTCTTGGCAAGATTTGTTCAGAGGAAGTTTATCATTGCCTTTGCCTGGGGCTGAGAGAATGTGATCTGCTCAAGGTCATCAGTGGGTTTCATGGCCAAGCTGGGAATTGAATCATGGTCTCCAGAGTCATACGCCAATATTCAAACCATTACACCACGCTGGCTCTCCCTTATATCAGTGAAACTTAACAATCAATGTGTTCTGTTATCAGGTTCACACTGATTCAGTGCATCTACTTTAGTTGGGACTAACAACTTCATTTAGCAAAAAATGGAGGTATGGCAATACACCTATGCTTATACTGGAAATAGATTCTGTACTTGGTCAAATGAACATTCTATGTGAGCTCTCAAATCAGGCTTGCTGCCACATAATTCTTGAAAAGACCTTGTTAGTTTGTATTGTGGAACAGGCTGTATCAGGAAGGTTTTGGTAAAGCGACAACTAAAATCACGCAAAATCGTTTGGTCTATAGTCTCTGGTTTTGTAATGACTGCCCATTTGTTCCCTCATCTGATCATGTTGCTTAACTTTCAGTGTAAAGTAACCAAACACACATATACACATATGCACTGTTAAATACTACACCAGTCAGCAAGGCCAATTGTCTTCCACTGAGGACATAATGCTTTTTGCATGTACATTGAAAAATATACATGTCAATTTTTAAATAAAATATACACTTCTCTATTGAAGATTATGCAGCCACATTAGACTGTGCAATGAATGACCTGGGAGTATTAGATATAATTATTGTGATAATGAACTTCATCTTTTACTTTCCATTCCATGAATCAACCATAGGTGAACCTAAACTGCTATGTTCAAGGTGGTGGGGCCTGTTTCACTCAGGAAAACATGTGTGGAACTAAAGTGTAGTCTGCTTCATCTTCAGAGCTGAGCCAAGGAATGTTGTGCTGAAGCTATAATACACATTATCAGTTTTCTGACAGATCACTGTGATGTACTTCTCCATCCTGTGGAGATGCTCCAATTCCATTATGTGCCACATATTCATGCCAGAGATTAGCTAGTATTGGTGTTGAGCATCTGCTTTTGATATACTTGATGAGCTCCATATGCTACAAACTGATAGGAATAATCTATGGTGGGAAGTGACAATGTGGGACTTCACAAAGCTTCAGATGATGCACTTCACTCTTTAGATTATGCCCTTTTCATTTTGGACTTTTGTTGCATGCAGCAGCTTCCTGCTTCTTCATCTCTCCCATCTACATATAAACTTAATAGTCTCCCTTTTCCTTGAAAGACTCAAGAAAAGCTTTCCATTCATGACCATTCTTAGTGGAGTCATAATTTGATTTACTGGAATCTGGATAGATGCCACAATCCATTCTATGCATGCATAGATCCATAGTGAAGCCTAGGAGCACCAGGAGGTGAAGCCATGAGTTTGCATGTTAGCTCTCTGAAAAGGCTTGTCAGTTTTTCAATTAAACTGCTTATTCATGAAGCACCCACAACTCTAAATGACCTTTTACATTCTTCTGGAGTGCTTCCAGGCTCACAGCTGTTGAACCTAAGATTCCTGGTTTGGTAGAGGATGGAGGGAATAAGTGAACCTGATGATTGTGTTTTTTTACCATCTTCCATCAAAGAAGGATAAACTTGCACACTGGGGCAACTAGCGAATCTGTTGTTGTGGGAACAGTAAACCCACTCAGTTATATATCCACTTTCCCTGCAGGTATCCTGAGTTGTATGGAGGCTCACAGTGCTGAAGAGCTGTTGGGAGAGGATCCAACACTGGGGGAGCTGCAGGGTGAGCACCCCAAAACTCAAATAAATGGATTCACTGCTCCCGCAGCAAGGGATCCTTTGGCTATCCTTGTTTCGGTATGTTTCAGACCTTTCCACTGATGCTTCCTTGTTAAAAGAATAAAATAAACTATGCAAAATTCTCAACCATCTGAACTGGCCAAATTCATCAGGCATAGCTATTCCAACTTTGAAGAGAATCATGTTTATTAAAATATTTTGGCCAGAATCTCATTGGGAAGGAATGAACATGTAAGCATGATAGTTAAGGTGCCATGCACTGACTCTCTCCCTGATTCCCTCAATCTCTATTTACTGTGTAGCAGCCACAATGTTCCTCTGTTGATCAGGAAGCAGCTGACTGATGGTCCCACCCTCTCCCATGAGCGATGTCTGGTGCAACAGGCAAAAGCAGGATCCCTGTTGCAATTTCCCCTTGTACTAGAGATCAGTTGGGTGAAGGATTGGTTGGCACTATTAGCCAAATGCTTCCCAGTCAACAAGACTGCAGTGGCTGCTGCCTAATAAGTGGTGATTGACAGGCCTCTATGGTCTGTATTCATCCCCTACACTAGGGGCTTCATAGGGAATGTGAATATGAAACAGTCATGAGTGTATAACTCTAGGTTCGGCATTTGTAAGGGCCTAACACAATTCTGGCCTTTCTTATTTATTACAATATTTATATTGTACCCTTTATTGTGGGATTCCTGGCCAGCATGCAGATAAAACAATAAACAATTTAAACAATTCCAGATGAAAGCAATAAAATAGCTTAAACAGGATAAAATATCTTGAATACAGCAAAAAGTTAAGACAGCCAAAATGATTACAATATGTTGCACGTGGCTGTCATGTAGCTGTTAGAAGTCAAGGAAATTGTCCAAAAAGAGAGGTGGCAACCCTAATTTAGAAAACTAGTGGCAGCTGGTGGATTTAATGTTAGTGGGATGGTAGATCTCTTTGGGGCTTTAGCTTGAACTTAGTTCATTTGAACTACACAAGATGCTAACCTATTCTGTATGTATTTTTTTAAAACTCTGAACCAAACCCCTGAATGGATTCACTGCTCCTCAGACATTGAAACCACCAGTTTCTTCAGGAATCACAGCTGTGGCTGAAGACATATTAATCGGAATTATAATTTTTATTGCTCATCACTCAAAAAGGTATCTGCCTAGATGGTTCTGTTATTTTCATATGTCCCATTTTAAAAACTTCAGTACTTTCCATATATCATTTAATATTTATGAAGAAACGGAAGAATTTGGATAAGTTCTTGTGACCCCCCCCCCCCCAAACATTCCAAAGCTTGGAGAAGGTTCTTTTTGGACTACAATTCCTCGAAATCAGGTGAAACTCTTCCTGGATAAGATTTCATGTAGTAAAGTTCTTTGCTAAAGCACATATTAACATCTTGCAAACCAACATCCAATCCACATTTAAAAATAGTTTCTTCTGGCTTCAGATTTCAGGAAGTTTAGATTAAAATGACACTGATTTTAAATACTGTTTCTTTGCACTGGGTCAATGAATCCACCTTATAGGAATTAATGTTAAGATGATGTTGACAACTTTTTATCGTCAGTATAAATGGCCAAATACAGAACAGCACTGAGGTTCTCACACTTAACAGTATTTGCGTGCCATTTTTGCCATAAAAATGAAATACTTCTTGAAAGAGCAACAAGAAGTCTCACACACTAGGTTCAATACACACACACTCACTCCTACCTTCCCCCAAACCACACCAGTATTAGATATCCCAGAGCAGACTAATGCCAAAATAATGATAAGGCTCTATCAACTTTAGTGCTTAAGTATGTCTTTGTGGTGTATTTCTCAGAGATATATGCAGCTTTTGGAGTATAACTCTCATTGGTTTTAACATACTCCCTTGAGAGTAACAGCCTCTGGTGATGGAAATGCGTTCTGAGCTGAGCTGGCAATACAAGATGTTATTGCTGAACCTCTGAGTTTATAAAATACATAATGAAATTTAAGTCTATGACCCAAGTGGTTTTATGAATGTTAATAAAAGAGCATTTACTTCTATGTGAGCTATGCTTTCTTCTAGTATGCATTTGCTGTATATCCGGTGTGTTGTGTCTTACTTTATAAATCAACCACAAATGACCATGACTAGCATGATGCTGCATCAACATCTTTTTTCCCCCCTCAATAGGGCATTTTTAAACCCAGGACACTGAAAACTTAAGCTGGAAGGATGGGATAGGAAGTGGAACTACAACAACTTCAGTTTTGAGCCTGCCTGGTTTTTATCCATTTGAAAATGTGGAAACCATACAACACTAAGATAAAAAAGAAAGAAAGAAAGAAAGAAAGAAAGAAAGAAAGAAGCCAGAAAAAACCAAGAGAATTATTTCCCCCCCTGATTAGAAGTTTGAAGCCATATGCAAATATTGCCATATTGAGTCTTTGGATCAGTTTGTATTTGGTCTTTATTAGGCTTCGTTTTGAACATGTTAAGAAACTCTGAATGGTTTTGGATTCCATTTGAATGCATGGTAAAATGTAAAGTTAAAAAATGAACATGTTGTTTCCTAATAAGCATTTTACCAAGGTCAAGGGAGCATTCTAGGAAATGTATTTTTCCAGAGATTCACTATATTGCATGTCAAAAGGCTACTTGATTATCCCAGTGCTTCAATATTTTGTAATCTAAGCATGTGCCGCTAGATGACTGATGAAGAGGATGAAAAGTGGAGAATGAACATGGGAATAGCAGACAAGACAGTTCACAAAAAAAGATATAAACTGGCCCTTGACATATCGTAAGAGTAAAATGCATACATGTTACAAGAGGAAGAAACTACCCCATTCAAAACAAAAAAACATAATCTAGGAAAGATTTCCTCCTTGAGAGTGTTTTAAAACATTAATAAGATCCTGCTTCAGTGACTGTGCCACAGTGTTGTAACCCCATAACACTAATTTCGGAAAAAACAAGAAAACCTCTTTCTAATCACCACGATTTTAGGAACCAAATCCCTGCCTCCTCTGATTAAACAATGCCAGTTTATACTTCTGCCTCCAAACAATTCTAGACTTTTTTTTACATTCCATGGGCAATAACTGACAATCAGGCTGAATGATCATGTGTGTGACACATTTTTAAAAATAAAAAAAATGTTTTAATTTTGTTTTAAAATGTCTGTCCTTGGTTGAAGTGAAAAACCAAACACTGTGCATCACTAAGTACAATGTACTGCAAACAATAAGGATACTATAAAGACTTCCTGTATCAAATTATACTTGTACCAGCACCTTGCGATGAACATTAGAGATATCTACTAACCACACACACACACACACTACTTTTGCTAAGTCCAATAATTCTTGCAAAGTCCAGTATAAATTCCAGCTCTTTAAGCTCTCTGGAGATGTACAGCCATTTCAACGTCAGGGACATCTTCAGTTGATACAATAAGCCTTCTTTATAGTATCCTTATTGTTTGCAGTACATTGTACTTTGTAATACATAGTGTTGGGATACTTTGTTATTCTCTCCCCTTTTGGTTTTGTCTATTGTGTTGTGAAACCCTCCTGGTGTATTGGTCTTGGTTGAAGTGAACCTGCCATTTCCCCATCCACAGTAGCTATTCAGTGCACACTAGGCCTCTAATTACAGTTGGACCTTGGTATCTGCTGGAGTTTGGTTCCAGCAGATGAGAGGACCACCATCTGATCCTCAAGGGCATACTGTTGAGCCCCTGGCGTGAGAGGTATTGCACAAAATGTCACACTATGCTTCCTTTCAATATGTCAAAACAAAAACAAAAGCACGCAGGAATAACCAGGGTTCACACCTTTATATGCCATTAGCCCTCAGTTTCTCTACCCCCCCCTCCGACACAGAATATTAGACACATTAATTACAAAAATGCAACATAGGCGCTGGATAGATGGGTGTTTGAGGCACCCTCGTCATGTGCGAGGGCTGCCTGGTGGGTGGAGCACCAACACGCCTGGCAGCCCTCGCACGTGATGAGGGCACCACAGCTGTAGCGCACCTGCTAGACGCGGCGTGTTATGGTTACGTCACAGCTGCGCAGCCTCCAAATGCGGCTGTGCAGCTGCGACGCAACAGCCCCATCCCTGGCGCTTTGTGGGGCCGCAAAAAGGAGCTGTCTTTTCGGGCTCCTTTTTTTCTGCGCCGCAGCACCACGTAATTTATATGCTGCAGCGCTCCTGCTCAGGAAAGAGAGGTACTGAGGAGGTGCCTCGTTTTGGCGGTATGTATCCCACTCTGCCTAGTATTTTAAATCTGAGTGATCCAACTTGTAGTGGATTTTAGGTGGTTATTGAAAAATAATAGAACTGGAAAGATAAGAAGACATGTTATAGACAGCTTCGTCTTTTTCTCACCCTTCTGCTTCCTAAGCAGAGCAATAAACTTTGATCAAGTCAATAAATTATACTGAAAATTGTGAATTTTAAAACCGTGAACTAGGTAAAGATGGTTTCTTAACTATATGGCATAATGCCTCTGCTGAAAGGATCTCAGTGCTAGCTACCCTCTAAAACAGTTGGCAAGCTGCACTCATTTACTTAACATGGAATGTGGCTTGCACCAGAATGTTTATAGGTTCTTGAGAGGAGGTGGATGTTGCCCTGCCAGGAGACATATTTATATTTATCGCCTAGGGCAAGAGCAGCTGACCAATTCTAATTAGCAAATATTCCTCTGCCACAAAGGTTCTTGTGTTCCAACCACACATGAATGCCAATAATTACCCCTCACCAAAGCTAGAAATGGGATTATTATCATTGGAAACCAGAGGGCACAGATGGTGCCACCTGCTCTATGTCTGCTGAGTTTTAAATCATCCTGGAGTACTTTCCTAAGAGACTTTGTATGCTTCTTGATTCTTCAGGCTCATTGATTTCTCCTTTTGATTAGAGTGACCAATGTTTATTGAATGTGCTACTTTTCAAATTCCAGTAATAAGAAGGTGTGTTTAGGGGCCAATAATTCTTTTTGAAGTATTGTCAGTTTGGCCCATGACTTCCACAATCCCTCAGTCAGCATGTCAGTAGTTACACTAGACTGAATGTAGTCCAAAAACAGGTACCCCTCCAACTTTGCATCTTCATGTGGTGAAAAATTTCAATACACAATTTTCTTCTGAGGAAAACAGGAGCTTTTAGTAAGAGAAAAGCTTCCAAATAATCACTACATGAATTGGGTTGCAAATCAAGAATTCGTTTCGTAATTCATCTATTATTATTCTCATGCTGATGTGAAAGAGAGGTAATATAGCGAGGTTTCTGATCCCCCCATTTCTGGAAGATATTCTGGACATCACTGAGCGCCCTACATTTTTAAAAAAAACTTTCAGGCATTTAACAGTGAAAGACTCCATCCAGTGAGCGTAGCACTATCTCTACTTTGATGGAGAGTTGACTGGCGATTTGGTGCTCCCTCTCATATTGCTACCATCTAGGGCCAGATGAAAATGGAATTATTTGTGCATGCTTCATACAGACTTTTGTTTATTTGAGGATCCAGGGGTGAGTTCACCTCCTATACACACATAGATATATAGTTTGGGGGAAATAGGCCATGACTATATTGGTTACAGCTGCAAAATAGGCTTGGTGCCCACATGGGTTTGACTGACCTGTTTGTCTATTGATGAACAGATAACCCAGTCTGCTTACTGAGTGATATCATGGATGACAGATATGGGATTCTACATAAGTGGGTGCCATGGATTGGTTCCACTGCCACTTGGGGGAGTGGAAAAGATGGACGCTCACTGAGCTGTCACGGCCCTTTCTGCCCAGATCCCCGGAGTCTCACCAGGGGATCTCCTCACTGTATTTGGTTGAGCCTGATAAACCCCAATTGCCAAACTACAACAAAAAGTGAGTGTGTGGAGACACTCCACTCCTGTTTTCTGCCAAACCAACCACAGTTGCAACCAACACCACAATTTTCAATGTAATGTGTACTACCATGTGCCCTGCTACCTTTCAGACAAGTGCACTCTTTCCACCTGGTGCATAGCATCTATCCTGAAAGAAATGCTGTGATAGGGAATCCATCTCCCTCCTAAAGACAGAACCAGGTCCCCAACTGCCCTTGTAACTTTGTGACACAATGTCCAGCTTCTCAGGATATTCCATTCCCCTCTAGTAGCACCTCTTCAGCATGTCCAAGTATATCAGGACTGAGTCAGGGAAATCTGACCAGAGTTCACTCATATGATACTTTGCTTTATTTAACAAGTCCAATCTTGTGCAGGATCCCCAATCATTTTCACCTAGCTGGATGATAATAGTTTCAGGAGGCCCATGCAGATGCATTTAATGAAGGACTGCTGGCATTAGCAAATCCACACCATTCCTCTTTTGGAAATCCAGGAAAAGTGCACATGATTAAAAGTTAAAGAAATGCATACAAACTTGAGGACCCCTATACAATAATATATCCCTACCTCTCTCATGTGAATCTTAATCCCTATGTTCTAGAACCACTCAGACATCAGATGAACGATCATATCTCCTTATATAAATCAGGATGTGCATTACGATCTGCAAAGGAGGGCTTTCTCACAGTCCCACCACTCTCACAGTGAAGACTCAAGAGAGATCCTTTTCTTTGGTGGCTTCCATGCTGTGGAACTCCCTTCCACAGGAGGTCCAGTTGTCCCTCTCCCTGCTCTCTTGCCGTCTGCAGGTGAAGATGTTCTTATTTAGTCAAGCTTTTAAATTTTTAGTTAAGAAGTTTTAGTGGGTGTGTAATGTGGTTTACTACATTTTATAAATTTTTAAATGAAATTATATTGTACACGTTTTAAGTGTTTGTAAGAGTTTTAACCATGCTTTTAATAATACTGTTATTTAATTCTCTTTAAACCTTTGTAATCAATGTTTTCACCAAGGCTTTCGTTGTGCAATGGCTTTGCCTCATTCAGAGTTTTATTAAGGATGCATTTTCCAGATGGTGTTTTCCTCCATTTGTAACCCTCCCATGTTTCTCCACAACATCTTCTGCCCAATTAAAAAAAAGTGTTCTTCATAGCATCTACAAATATACCCTTAACAGTTGGTTTCCTAGTCTCCTTCCCATAAGTCTACTCACAGATGTCAGTGAGGATAAACTTGCTTACAGGAAATGGAACCAACTTAAGTGACTTGTCGATAATTAGTGACAGACAATGGCTATTTTTAGTTCAGGGGGAAAAAAAGAAAGAAATCATTTCCTTAATTTAACTTGCATTAAACTGATCTTCCTTGTGGAACTTCCTCCACACCCAGTCCTTTTCAGAAAGCCATGCTATAAAATGTTTGGCTTTTGCTTATCACTTCATGATGCATATCCACCCCTAGAATGTCACCAGCACAAAACTCTGTGGGTGACAGTTTGCAGAAAAACATCATTATATAGGAACGTGAGCAGCCTAATTTACATGTGTGAGTGGCTAAATTCAGTGTTAGTGCTACCTAAAATCACTGGGAATTTAAGTTGTGATTAAGGAATTCCTTTCATTTCAATGCGTCTAATCTAAATTATATTAATCTAAGTAGCACTAAACATTGGACTTAATCCACATTCTGTGTAAGTGTGAACACAAACTACAAACACACATACAGACACACCCACACAGGCTCACTTAGCTTGTGAGTTTCTGTATTTTCATAAGCAGTTAGATTGGATATTACTAGATGCAACTCTGCTTGTGTCTGTGACAATAATGTCGTTTTGCCCATGTGTTTTTTCCCATGAATATATTTCGCTGTGACCTTAAACTGCTGAAACCACTGAGAAACATGGCATTGGGGATTCCCTTAGCCCCACTAACCCTCCAATTGAGATTTGACTGTATTATGGCAACTACTGAGAACCAGAGTGAAACATGCTGGAAGGAGCAGTGTTGTCCATCAGGGTAAGGGTTTGTGGGGGAAAGGAGTGGTGCCCATCCTCTCTGCAGTTTCCCACCCTGCCCCATTTGAATCTGATGGGGATAACAGAAGTGGCAATGGTAAGGTCCCCTTCTTTCTATGCCAAAGTCCTGATCTAGTCCTTCCATCATCCAGTTTGGGCTCTTTATAGATGGAAAAAGGATTATTACAAAAGAAGATCTAACAAACACATCTAGGTCAGACCTGAGTGTTTTTCCCCTTCTCCTACCATCTGGTTTGAGGGGATCTGAGAAAAACATTGTGCAAAAGCTGCAGTCATTAATATTTTTTTTATCTGGAAGGAACTCAGGCCAATGTAATAGATACAATATATTTTTAGGATTGTAAATTTCAGCTCATGCAATATCCTTCCCCTCCCCATCAATTTTAGTAAAATATCCAGTTCTTTCTCAGTCACCCACTGCAGATTCCCTCATTCACTGCTGTTCATGTTGTTCTATTGAAGCTTTCCCCCATCCACTTCATTATTCTGTATCATTTTCCATCTCAGGGTGGGAGAAAGAAACATTAGTTACTTTATGACCTCCTCAGGGGTTGGTCCTTGCTCCTATGTTTTTATTCACACATAGCAAGTGACCTCTTGACATCTTGGAATCAAATCTTCTCAGCTGTCTCATTTGCTTATCAGAATCAAATCTCCAAAGAGTCATATCTGAACTTAAAGGGAGGTACTTCTAATTCTAACCCATATCTCATTCTCTCACTGTGTTATTTTCTTTTTCTTTCTCCAGTTGCTAAGAAAAAAGTGGAAGGGAGTTTGAGTGGTGGGTGGGATAGCATTTAATTTTCTACTTTCCCTAGATCCTGTTATTTATTTAAACATAATCCTTCTGATTCTCAGTCTTCCTATTACAGGGCAACACAACTTGCAGAGTAACCTTACACGTAGATAACTAATTACACTTTGAATCCTATGTTTCAGGGCAATTTATTTTTCTTTTATTAGTCTTAAGAAAGGGGAGACCCTTGCTCCAGGTTGAGGTCACATTTCTTTACCACATACAAATAAAAATGGCCAGGTGTTGTCTTCCAATCTTCAGGACTAAGGCAAACAACTGAATTTTATCTTTTATGCTGGTTGTGCTATTGGTAGCACAGCTGGTAATGAATTTAGGCTCTGTGCTACATGGTTACAGAAGTGATACCACTTTAAGTGTCATGGCTTGATCATCTATATGCAGTCCTAGGATTTGCAGTTTCATGAGATACTTAGGTGGGTTACACACCGCCATGAAAGTATGTGCGGAGCGCGTACTAGGGTTAGGGAGGTGCGGTGCTTCCGCACCTCCCTAACCCTAATACGCGCTCTGCGCGTAAAAAATGATGGCGGCCATTCCAGACGGCCGCCGCCATGAGGACGTCACGGCCGTGCCACTTCTATACGGGGCGGCACAGATGTGACATCCTCGCTCCGCGCCAGGGTGCCTAGTGCACCCTTAGCACGGACCAGGAAGGAGCTCCGTTTCAAAGCTCCTTCCTGGTTTGCGGTGCTGCTTTGCGTCACTGGGCGCAGCCTTCAGATGGCTGCGCCCAGCGAAGCAAGGGAGAAAGGGGCCTCCCCCTCCCCGCCGCCATGGGGTGTCCTTGGGGCTTGAAGCCCCAAGGACACCCCTTTTCAGGCTGCGGGGAAGCAGCATTTTGCCGCTTCCCCGCAGCCTGAAAAGCAGCGGATCGGGGCCTCAGGGACTGCCATTCTGGCAGCTGAGGCCCCGATACACTGGGGAAAGGGGCGGGTACAGCCCGCCCCAAATAGGCGGTCTGTAACCCGCCTTAGATTTCTTTGTCTTAGTTCAGGGAAGCTACAGCTCTTTAGCAGAGAATTCACTCTGGTACTAGGTAGCAGGCACTATACAGCAAAATCCTCATCAAACTACAAATCCCAGGATTCACCCAAATTTTGAGATTGTCAGACATGGTACCTCAGTAGAGGAATGGACTCATGATAGATAACTGTGACTCCTCCTCCCTGCCAGATCATGTCAGTTAAACTAACATCAAATTGGTATGGTTGTGTAGTTGTAAGTCTACAAATGCCTCCTGATTTATAAATGTAGAGTAATTTAAGTTTCTTAAGGTTTCAGCCTTTGCAAAAAACAAACAAACAAACAAACAAACAAACCCATAAATATTTAAATATAAAAAATGTCAAAGCCAAGCCTGTTAGGGTCTAGCTTTAAATCAGCAGAGTAGCAGAAATGTGTCTTTGTCTAACTACTATGCTTCCCTAAGAACTGAGACTGACTCAAAAATAACACAAGTAGCTTATAGTTCAAACAAAAGTTTACTAATACCTTTAATCTATATATAAATAAAGATATATCCTAATGCAGCTAGTGAATATTTCAAGTAGAGAAAAATTATTTATCTCACCATCTTGCCAAAGAAAGTTGTGAGATGAGAGGAGGAAGATATAAACCCAACAGTTTAAGAGAAAATCTTTCAGAGAGTGTGCATCTGTTATTGCCAAAGGGGAAGTGACCTAAATTACATGGTTAGTTTGAATGAGAGAGAGAGAGAGGAGAGTTTGCATGCAGAAAATCTCTATCTATCTAAGGAGGGGGAAAGAGAATCCAAAAGCCTTCCAACAATAAATTCCTCCTGTGTTTGGCTTCTTCTCTCTGAAGGCATTGATAAGGCAGGCATGCTGCCAGAGCAACTGAGGAAGTTTGGTTGCTGTGGAGGGAAGTTGAAATCAAGGGCACCTGAGTTGCTATGACTGTGGAGATTATTACATGGGGATGGGACATCATGGTCTCGCGATTGCTGGAAGGACTTTCAGATGATGTTGCACTTATCCACACATTATCTCATCCAGAAAGCATGAGTGACAGTGATCGCATGAAAGCCTTTCATAAGACGTTGTGCTGATCCTATCATTGTCCCATCACTGAAGTGGCATTGCTTGGCATTGCTTGGCATGTTGCATTAATGGGAGTTTGTGATAATGCAATGCCACTTCAATGAGGAAGTGAGGATCAGCACTATGTTATGAAAGGCTTTCACATGATCACTATCATGGATGAGATAAGGACGGGGGAGCAATCCTATTCCTATCCTATGTGTTTGAGGTAATCTCCAATGTTTGACCCCCCCATCTCTACCCCCCAGGCATTATTAAAGCAGACATGGCTGGGCATGACATCAGCTCACTTCACAGAAAAAAATCAACAAAATCAAACTCAAACCTGGAGACAGAAATAAACATCAAGAATAAACTCTTCTGGAACACAGCCACATAGCCCGAAAAACACAAAAAATCCCCTAAGTATGTTAATGTGATTTAAAATGTTTTTATCTCTGTATTGTTGTAATTGATTTTTATTTGTTCATTGCCTCAGAGCCTTTGTTTGGCTGGGAGGTTATAAGGAAATATTATAAACAGAATCATAGAATCATAAAGTTGGAAGAGGCCGCAAGGACCATTCAGTCCAACCCCCTGCCATGCAGGAACTCTCAATCAAAGTATGGACATCCAGCCTCTGCTTAAAGACTTCCAAGGAAGGAGACTCCACTACACTCCGAGGAAGTGTGTTCCACTGTTGTACAGCCTTTACTGTCAGGAAGTTCCTCCTAATGTTGAGGTGGAATCTCTTTTCCTGCAGCTTGCATCCATTGCTCTGGGTCCTAGTCTCTGGAGCAGCAGAAAACAAGCTTGCTCCCTCCTCAATATGACATCCCTTCAAGTATTTAAACAGGGTTATCATATCACCTCTTAATCTTCTCTTCTTCAGGCTAAACATACTCAGCTCACTAAGTCGTTCCTCATAGGACATGGTTTCCAGACCTTTCACCATTTTAGTCACCCTAGTTTGGACACATGGCTCCAGTTTCTCAACATCCTTTTTTAATTGTGGTGCCCAGAACTGGACACAATATGACAGGTGGGGCCTGACCAGAACAGAATAGAGTGGCACTATTATTTCCCTTGATCTAGACACTATACTTCTATTGGTGCAGCCTAAAATTGCATTGGCCTTGTTAGCTGCCGCATCGCACTGTTGACTCATGTTCAATTTGTGATCTATTTGGACTCCCAGATCCCTTTCACATGTAGTCTTGTTCAGCCAGGTGTCCCTCATCCAATATCTGTGCATTTCATTTTTCCGCCCTAACCTTACATTTCTCTGTGTTGAATTTCATTTTGTTAGCGTTGGCCCAGCTTTTCTAGTCTATTCAGGTCATTTTGAATTTTGATCTTGTCCTCTGGGGTATTAGCTACTCCTCCTAATTTGGTGTCATTTGAAAATTTGATAAATATGCCCCCAATTCTGTCATCGAAGTCATTGATAAAGATGTTGACTAGCACTGGGTCCAGGACAGAGCCATGTGGGACCCCACTGGTCACTTCCCTCCAGGATGAAAAGGGGCCATTGTTGAGCACCCTTTGGGTTCGGCCAGTCAACCAATTACAAATCCATGTAACAGTTACCTTGTCTAACCCACATTTTACAAGCTTGTTTGAAAGAATGTCATGGGGAACTCTGTCAAAGGCCTTACTGAAATCAAGATATACTATAGCCTCTACTAAGCTGGTAATTATATATATACACACACACACACACACACACACACACACACACACACACACTCTGCATTTCTGTATATATATAGATTAGATTTGCCTGGCATGACTTGTTTCTCTGAAACCCGTGTTGACTTTTTGTGATTATGGCATTGCTTTCTAGATGTTCACAGACTCTCTGTTTAATGATCTGCTCTAGAATCTTTCCTGGTTTGGATGTCAGACTAACTGGACAACAATTGTTGGGATTCTCTTTTCCCCCCTTTTTGAAGATGGAGACAACATTCCCAATCTGCTGGCACTTCTCTGGTTCTCCAGGAGTTCTCAAAGATAATTGCCAATTATTGCCAATGGCTCTGATATTACATTTGCCAGTTCTTTTAATACCCTTGAATGTAGTTCATCTGGTCCTGGAGACTTATATTCATTTAGATTATCCAGGTATTCCTGTACTATCTCTTTACTTATTCAGTGCTGAAATTCCCCTAATCTGTCCTCTGCTCCATTATCCTCAGGCTGAGCACCCTTTGCCTTTTCTTAGAAGACTGAAGCAAAAAAAGTGTTGAGTAATTCTGCCTTTTCTCTGTCCCCTGTTAGCATTTTGCCAACTTTTGCATGCACTGGCCCTACCATTTACTTCTTCCTTTTGCTGCAGACATATCCAAAAAAGCTCTTTTTATTGTTCTTAACCTCTCTAGCAAGCCTGAGTTCATTTTGTGCTTTAGCTTTTCTGACTTTACCCCCACACATGCTTGCTATTTGTTTGAATTCCTCTTTGGTGATTTACCCATTTTTCCATTTCTTATACATGCTCTGTTTAAACATTAGCTCAGTTGAAAGTTCCTTAGCCATCCATCCTGGTTTCTTGAGTCATCTCCCATTTTTCTTCCTCATTGGAACTGTTTGAAATTGTGCCTTCAGTATCTCCCTTTTGAGAAACTTGTTAAGAAAAATGCAACATGGGATATACAGTGATGGAAATAAAACATGTATGTGAGAGTCACTATGACTAAGCAAAAGCAATTAAGAAGCCACACAGGTGTAAAAGGTAATGTAATTTAGCAGTCCTAAATGCCAAGGACAGAAATGCAGAGTGTATAATTGAAAACACCTGAGAATCATTAAGTGGACAAGGTGAAATGATGAAATCATTAATTATGGGTTGAACTATGAGAACCAATCAAAATGGATGTACACGCCCACTGGGTGGAAACTGGCTAAGTGGGTGGTATTTTACTATGGCTATAATAATTTATATGATTCCCAATGTATTTTGTGGAGTAGTTTGGAGTAGAGTGGGTAGTTGTTGGATAGTTGTGGAGTATTGTATATAGTAGAATAAAGTAGATCCTTTATATAAGACTACTGAGTTGTCTGGTGTCTTGGGTGAAGATACAAGAGCCATCAGAATCCTGGAGAAGAGTGAAGACTTCTGTGGAAGCAAGAGTGAGAAGGCTTGGAGAGTTTGTCAGGGTCTTCAGCCTATTCTCTGAAACTCTGCTGCTTTAGAGCAAAGCTTTAACCACTGGCCAAAACTGGTCAGCGCCGGTGCATAACAAGGTGGTGAGTTAGAGCCAGAGGTGAAGAGCTACAACTCCCATCATCCCTGACAAAACTCCCATCTTTCTTGGATTCCCTTCTCTTTTAGTATACCTGACCATGGGATCACCCCCAGTATTTCTCTAAGTTTACTAAAATCAGCTTTTCTAAAGTCTAGAATGTGTGTCTGACTATATCTGGCTTCTCCTTTCCATTGTATAACAAACTCCAGGAGTACATGATCACTCTCACCTAATTATCCCACCACTTGCACTCCATTAACTAGGTCATCCCTGTTGGTTAGGATCAGATCCAAAATAGCTAACCCCTTGTTGCCTCTTCCACCTTTTGGACAATGAAACTGTCTCCAAGGCAAGTGAGGAATTTGCTAGACCTTGAGGATTTGGATGAGTTTGACTTCCAGCAAATATCAGGGTAGTTGAAGTCACCCATCACTACTACATCTCTCCTTTCTGAGTGTGTGGTCATCTGTTCTAGAAAGGCATCATCCAGTTCCTCAGCCTGACCTGGGGGTCTGTAGTAGACTCCCACAATAGCATTCCTGTTGTTTCTCTGCCCTTTAATTTTTATCCAGATGCTCTCCACTGGTCTTCCAGGATTGATGTCCTGGATCTCTTCACTGGTGTAAATGTCCCTGACATATAATGCTATTCCTCGTCTGGCATAGGGTTTTTCTTTATGCTCTTCAACCTCTTAAAGTAGAATGAAAATCTACTTACATTCTTCACTAGAGTAATTAAGAGCACTGGAAGATGTCATATACTTGGATACTTCCATACACTCCACAAGTCATATTCAGTCTAGATTATATGTTTATCACATTTTTAAAAACAGTTTTTCTACTAATTGATGAAAAGTATCTTTTTGTCACAGGAGGATGATTTTCCTCACCTCAATGTTTTGATTTTGTGATTGGTCATTTGAAACACGGGCTTCATTTGTATTTTTGATTGTGGAAACAAATCTCTTTGTGGGAAGGAAAATGGGTTAACCATAGAGAATACACATTCCAGTAATGTCTAGTTTGACCCTTAGCTTTCTTCCAACTCTGCTATGAGAAACATTGGCAAAGCTGATCCTTCTGTTATTGAGAAAATCTTAAACACAGGCCTCAATCCAACATTCCCTCAGTGCAGTGTAAATATTGGCATGTAGATTTATGCTATGCTGAGCCATATACCTTCCCCCAGTTCACCAATAATTTCTTGATGCCATCCCACTTAGAAGTGTCTGGCTATATTCCCCTAGCCAGACTTTGCATGATTTACAGTAACACTGAGATGCCTGGAGGACCGCAAAGGAGCTCATGCTGATGTCATCATTTCACACTTGGCCATGGGGAATGTGGCCAGATACTCATATATGCTAGTCTTCTCACCAAGAAACATAGAATCGCTTTGTGGGGTGGTGTCAAGGTCTTATCAGCAGGTGCAGAAAATGTTTGAGCAATGTGTGGGGAGAAAAGAAATACTAACCCCTATAGTGCCTGAAAAAAATTATATCTGTATGTGTAAGGGAAACCTATATGTTTGGATGTCCCTAACAAAATTCGGACCATAGTGTTCATATCCAAATTTAATGAAAGCATCACATATACAATATATAGAAAGCCAGCAGAGTGTAGTGGTTTGATTGCTGAACTTGGACTCCAGGAGACCAGAGTCTACCCGGTCATGGAAACCCACTGGCTGATGTTGGGCAAGTCACATTGTCAGAGTTTCAGAAGAAGACAATGGCAAACCTACTCCACTTGCTAAGAAAACCTATCATAGAGCTCCTTTATGTCAGAGTCAACTTGAAGGCACATAACAACAACCATACAAAGCATTGTCACTCTCTTGTACGTGAGTTCCATACCCCTGATCTCTAAAGAAGACAATCCTATCTCCCGTATGGGCATCTAATAAATGGTATTCTGCTCACAAGCATCCAACTCACTGCTTGGTTTTTCCAAATATAGGCAATTTTGTTTTGGGAGAGGCACTTTCTGGCTTTAAAAAGCTTCTCAAACAGCAAGAATCATTCAGAAGGCAGTGAGTTCTATTTAATAACCAAGAAAATGAACTGGAGCTAGTCTTATATGCCCAGCATTATTCTATAACAGCTTTAGTACAAGATCTAATATGATACAACATATTTTCCCATGCCCTTTTCATGCTTGCTCACTTGGCCTAAACTTGTTGCTAGAGGGTTTTGTTGACAACCATGGTACATTTGGACAAGACTACTGCCAACTCTCCTCCAATAAAAACCTAACAAGAAATGGAACAGTGTGAAAAATATTCAAACACCATAGCAGAAAGTTAAGACAGCATAAAGTAGATGAAAGGACAAGACACCATGTAATCCTCCATGTTTGCTTTTAATGAGACCATAAATATGGTCCATTCTGCATTCCATTACATTTACTTGTTTGTCTTCCTGTTTCTTAGGAACCAAACTTTGAGGGAAATGCTGTTAAATTAGGAAAAAAACCCCAACCCCTCAAAAAATTCAGTTTAACATGTTATGTTGAAGGCTTTTCATGTTTACTCATTAAATAAAATGGCAGGGACAGGCAACTGCTAATTACCCCACCCTTAACAAATGCATTACGCAGTTGCTATGGATATACAATTGTAGGATCATAGAATGTTAGAGTGAAAGGAACCAGAAGGGCCTTCATATCCAACCCTCTGCCATGCAGGAAGACACAACTAAAGCACTCTCTAGTGATGCCCATCAAAGTGATGTTTAAAGATCTCCAAAAAAGAAAAAACGGAGAGTCCACCACCCACTAGCATTGTATAGTATCTAGCATAGCATAGTCTCATGTGTTAATATCCTGTGCTATGGTTAGTTCAAGTCTCATTAATACCACTACTTAAATAGTTGTAGGTGGCAGAGCAGTGGACCCAAGACCCCCATTTGTCTTTTCACTGAAACAGAAACATGCAGTTTATGTAACTTCAGATACTACTTTACATTTTAGTTGAGCTAAGTTAGGGTGCCTTAGCGACAGATAGGATATTGAACTCCCCTAAAATGTTATGGCCTAATTGTCTTGTTATTTAGAGTATATTTTCCTATGTGTTGAATTACCATTAAACAACTGGTTGAACTGCTCTAGTTGGGACTAAACAAATAGGATGCCAGCCTCTCTCCCCACCCTCTCTATATATATGTAGATGTAGCCCCTCTTCAGAAGCTGAAAGCATGTATTGTGAACAACCTAAATGTCTGGCCACTACCATGACTATATGCTCATCCAGCCTGACTTGAACAACAACAATAACAATTCAGTATGAAGCCAAGAAAGAAAAAGAAAAACAAACAAAACAATGGAGCAGTTCTCAAGTGACTAAATCTCTTATGAATTAAAACCAGTCTTGAGGCTTAACAACAAAAACAACAACTACTACAGCAAACAACATAGTATCACATTCCCTAATGGACATATTTTTTTTAAAAAAGGAAAGATGTGGTGTTAGGGAGAATCTAACTATAATTAAGGTGATATTAATATTTCAAAATATTACTATCAGAGTTGGCAAATGGATTCCATTGTTCTTCTAGTTTTACAGGCTTCGGCAAGGAAAGACAATAAGAAACATTTTAATTGTTTGCAGAGTGCTAATTTTTTTCCCCTGATGCGCCCCACTGCTTTTGCTATAAAGGAGAAGCAGCCAAGGGAGTTCAGCTGTTTTTTACTTTATAATAAAATAAAGAGCTAGGGCAATTGCATTTGTTTTACATTTACTCATCCCTTAAGAGTGAAGCAGCAGCTTTTCACCAAAGTTCTTTCTTTCTTTCTTTCTTTCTTTCTTTGCATTTCAAGTTGCTCCTTGCCCCTTACTACCATTCCTTCATGTTTATAAGTTTAGCAGGGGGGTCCAGAGATGTAAAATGAAAAGCACATGACTCTGTTTCTTTACTAGTGAAATGGAAGAAATATAATATGGCAAAAGAAGCCTGTTGTTTATGGAGATATTGATTTCAGTGAAGGAAACCCTTACTGATTCATAATTAAACTATCAATTTAAGTTCCGTATTTCATCTGTAGAGATCAGAAAGATAGAAGGGAGATAATTCTGCTATGTTATGCTAATGCTGTTTTCCACAGCCATAGATATTTTAGCATGCAGATGTTAACAAGAGGAAATGCAGATTATGAAGGTTACTGCAGCCCATGTAACTAGGTTAAGGGATAAAACTAGACATCACTTTTTTTACTGTATATAATAATATTGTTCAGCACTACCACTGTATGTTGCCTGGAAGACATTTTATGATGAAATGTGAGGCAGAATTTTTGTAAATATAAACCTTGTACAGCAGTTCTCAAAGCAATGGGAATATTTCTTCCCTGCACAGAAATGCATGCATATATTGGCACACATTTTCCCAAATGCATAGACTTTCTAATGTTGATTCCCAGCTCGGCCATGAAACCTGCTGGGTGACCCTGGGCAAGTCACATGCTCTCAGGGGAAACCAATAGCAAGCCTCTTCTGAAGAAATCTTGGGAAGAATACCCCTTAAAATTGGGAAAAATACTGCCGGAGGAGATCCGCATTATTACCACCTTAGACAACTTCAAGAAAGCACTCAAGACGGATCTCTTCCACCGAGCCTATCCACCAAATCTGTTATAAAATACTCCACCTCCATTAGTTTTGCATGTTTTTACTGTATATGAAGATTTCATTAATTGAATGATATTGATAAGAATGCTACTGTTTTATTGTATGTATTGGATTATTATTATTATTATTATTATTATTATTATTATTATTATTATTATTATTATTATCCT
>NC_056525.1:84626612-84652488 GCF_019175285.1 Sceloporus undulatus
TTATTTACAAAGCGCTGTAAATTTACACAGCGCTGTACATAACACTCTTTTTAATTGGACGGTTCCCTGCCCTCAGGCTTACAATCTAAAAAGACACGACACAAAAGGAGAAGGGAGTGGTGGTTATGTTTTTTGGATATGTTGGATATGTTTTTATTGTTGGAATATTTTTATTGCTGTAATCCTGCCTCGATCTGCGGGGAGAGGCGGGAAATATAAATAAAATTATTATTATTATTATTATTATTATTATTATTAGGATCACCATAAGTCAGAAACAACTTGAAGGCACACAATATCCATTTTCCTCTTTGACTGAAGCATGCTTATACAGTATACTTTTTTCAAAGATTTTGAATTGTCTGCATTTATTTATGTATCATTTCAAAAGGAAGATCAAAAAGAGAGAACTTGTCTCTTGTAGTTTCTTTCCCAGTGAATGGGAAACCAAACTATATTTGCACATTTACCTAATGGGCTCACCAATCACGAAAATAATAAATTCACTTTTTCAAAAAATCATACACATAGGGTTGCCATAATTCTCTTCCACTGAACTGGGACAAATGTATGTATATGGGATTAGATTGGGTGGATTATCAATAAAACAAACCACCCCTTCACACACATATTTTGACGTTTAACATTGTTTTATTGCATATTTTGGTATCATCATCACCACCACCACTATCATCATCTTTACCCTTATCAAATCAAGACATAGAAAGAAATAAAAAATTGTTCTGAATCAGCACATTAACTAATTAATGAAAGTTTGCCTAACCTCCTCTCCCCCCACAGGACTTCAACAAGTGGCAGACAGGCAAACCCAAATAAAAATCAAAGGTGAAATTTTTCTATTACTGTAGAGAAATGTTGCAAGGATGGGAAGGGACAGCTCTGCCAGCAGAGTTTCTGCCACAGGGCTCTAATAAGAAAAGAAAACAAAGTGAGGCACCTTTTTCTGGAGGGTTTCTTCTTTTCCGATGTATGTTTTGGACACATTGGCTGTAGTATTACAATTTGGGTATAAGATCACAACAACAAAAACAACAACAACCTCCCCCTACCCATCATAAATGAACAGCCAACAGCTGCTGGAAGACAAGAAGAAAGGTTTCACTTTTACAGCAGGACTCTTCCACCTTCTATTATTATTATTAACCTTGTGGAGGGGAAGCCTAGTGTTATATTTTCACTTCGTCCACCTCCTTAAGCAGAGGGAAGGGTCAGAGAAGAGAGATCTTATCCCAGGATTGAGCCAAGGCAAAACCAAGCATGGAAAGGTTGCACTCACACTTGTCAAACTCTTGGCTTGTGAGTGAGTAGGTTACCGCACTACACTCTTATAGCGCTGCTATTCTGCTCTGGCTGCCTCCTGTTGCATCTGGGAGGTTGTATTTTAGGAGTTTATCACATGGAAGTCCTTCCATTAATAAGAAAAACACCCCAGGAGGTTTCCCCAGGGAATGAAATGGGAGCCGCATTCCCACTTCCATAGTGCCATGGGGAATCACACCCATGGAGCTTGCGTGACGTTTGGGAAGTGCTTGTGTGATGCTTAGCACTGGTCTACAGGTTAAGATGAGAAACTGTAACAGAGTCCTACTTCTGATTATTGCAGCCTTGCTCACTTGTGGGAGAGGGCTGAAAATGTTGTCTGCTACACCCTGATTGCCAGAAGAACAGACTTCCATCACTTTGACCAATTCCCTGGAGTTTAAAGTGGGATTCAAGGGGCAATTACAATTGTGGCAATAATGTCATGATCATAGAAATATATAGTATAGTGAATACAGAGCAGTTACAGAGCAGTAACACTTATGAACTCTTAACTGCAATATAAGATGCCAGCCATTTTATTTGCACATTTTGCATCATCAGTCATGGTCACTAGTATTAGATATTACATGGTGCAAGCGAAGCACACAGAAAGTTTCATGCATACAGCCATATAAAAAGTTTAAGCACAAACAAGCAAATTTTGTTTTCTTTCCTTTAAAATCTATTTTTATCAAAACAAAGCAAATAGTACAGTATAGAGCTCCACCAATTTTCTAAAGCTATGAAAGAAACAATGTGCATTCTTTATTGAGCTGTTTAGTATCTATTTTAAAAATGCATTTTATTTTTATTTTGAGAGAGAAAGAGAGAGAAGTTCAATTTTTTTTTCTTTCTACATTTTTAAATACTTCTCTGATTTTGAATAAAGCTGTCCTTTTTCGTTCAAGGCATAAAACTGGCCAAACAAAAAATTAGCACATAAAATTAATGATTGCTGAAGTTGGCAGCACTTGCTGGAAAGCTGAGGTTCTTCTGGCATTTGTATTTGGAATAGCATCAAAGCTACTGCCTCCATTCAACATGTGAGTTGAAAAAGAAAAGTGAAGGGGGGAAAGAGAGGAAAATGTCTCCAGAATATCAGGTGCAAAGACAAACTGAAAGGCTAGTAGGAAAAGATCACACCCTGGCGATGTTCATAGTTCCAGTCCAATGAAGTAATTTTCTTAAAAAAATGTATCTGGAAAATTTTGCCTCTGAGATTAAGTAGGTTATGTTTCATTTTCCCCTCCTCTTGTGTTAAGTTGGAAGCAAAAACAAGATTTCTAAGGAGTATGGTGTGAGAGAAACCCACAAAGCGGACATAGCCATCTGCCCTGCCAAGCTGAAATTAGCAGAAAAATAGATCTTTATGAGCGACTAAATTGTGTTAGGAAGACACGGTTACTTTTGGCCAAACATGACTTGAAAACCCAAATATGATTATTTCTTTGAGGTGGTGTGTATTTGGTTTCATGCTTTCATGACAATCCCTTGAAGCCTGATCTTTTTCTTTTTCTTTTTTGGTATCATTTAATCCAGCAACCTCTTTGAACTATGAACCTTGTTCTCTGGCATACCTACAAGCAGATTTCACGTATCCTGAGTGGGGAATAAAAATCCTTTACCCTAGAAGTTCCTTGATATGGTACTAATAGAATCAAAGAAGGGCTGAGCCCAGAATGCAGCTGTCAACAGATTCTCTCATTGAAAAAAAAATCAATGTACAAAGTGAAGATGTAGAGAGAATACAGTTGTAACAATATTAGACATACAAACAACCCAGACCGTCTTCCTCTCATTAGAGGGGAAACAGCATATTATGTCATGGCTTTTATAGTACTGTAGCCTAGCTGCAAGCTGTCATGTTAAACAAGAGCAAGGAAAAAAAGAAGAACTTTTAAAAAGTGATGCTACCCTGCCTTTATTAATAATGTTTTAATAGCTAGAAGGAAACTGTGTTGGGATGGTTCCCTTCTACTGGGTAGAGCTTTTGAAATAAATGAGTTTTATGTCATATAGTTGATCACTTGTTCCAAATGACTTCACAGCTGAAATCTGGCAACACAACATAATTTGGTAAAATCTTCATGTGTCCTGCGATGTTTTCTGTTGAGAGATGTCTTCACCATTACAGGTTTCCCAGATCTAAACCAGGCTCAAAACTGCCTTCAAGTCGCCTGTTGACTTTCAGTAACCCCATGAATTTCATAGGCTTTTCTTAGGCAAGGCATACTCAGAGGTGGTTTCCTTCCTCTGAAACAATGCAAAACATGATTATTCTATATTTGTGATGCTTAATGAGTGTAGAATTCAAAGCAGATAAAAGACTATCAGCACTAAGGTGTATTGCGTTGTTGGGGCCCACCATGTACTCTTTTAAATTATGATTATTACTGTTGCTGTTCTTGTGTGTCTTCAAGTCATTTCTGACTTATGATGACCCTATGGCAAACCTATCATGGGGTTTTCCTGGGAACTTTCTTCAGAGGGAGGTTGGTATTGCCATCCTCTGAGGCTGAGAGCATATGACATGTCCAGAGTTATCCAGCCAGTTTCATGGCTGAGCAGGGATTCAAACCCTGTTCTCCAGAGTCATAGTCCAATGCTCAAACCACTACACTATGCTTGCTCCCTTTACAATTGTTTTGCATTTAATTATGACTTAATATTATCAATGATTTCATTTTTAATTTAAAATTTAAAATATTTTTTATTTTGTACCTATGAACATATCTATGCTTCCATTCAATACATTCTCAGATATTCATTTATAAACTGAATGCTTAGTTGAGATAGTGTGCTAGAACTAATCATAGAATCATAGAATTGTAGAGTTGGAAGAGACCACAAGGGCTATCCAGTCCAACCCCCTGCCATGCAGGAACTCTCAATCAATGTATGGACATCCAGCCTCTGCTTAGACTCCCAAGGAAGGAGACTCCACTACACTCCAAGGGAGTGTGTTCCACTGTTGGACAGCCCTTACTGTCAGGAAGTTCCTCCTAATGTTGAGGTGAAATCTCTTTTCCTGCAGCTTGCATCCATTGCTCTGGGTCCTGTTCTCTGGAGCTGCTGAAAACAAGCTTGCGCCCTCCTCAAAATGACATCCCATCAAATATTTAAACAGGACTATTATATCACCTCTTAACCTTCTTCTCTCCAGGCTAAACATCCCCAGCTCCCTAAGTCGTTCGTCATAGGACATGGTTTCCAGATCCTTCACCATTTTAGTTGCCTTCCTTTGGACATGCTTCAGTTTCTCAATGTCCTTTTTGAACTGTGGTACCCAGAACTGGACACAGTATTCCAGGTGGGGCCTGACCAAAGTAGAATATAGTGGCACTATTATTTCTCTTGATCTAGACACTATACTTTTATTGAGCCTAAAATTGCATTGGCCTTTTTAGCTGCCGCATCGCACTGTTGACTCATGTTCAATTTGTGGTCTACTTTGACTCCTAGTTCCCTTTCACATGTAGTTTCATTCAGCCAGGTGTCCCCCATTCTATATCTGTGCATTTCATTTTTCCGCCCTAAGTGCAGTACCTTACATTTCTCTGTGTTGAAGTTCATTTTGTTAGCTTTGGCCCAGTTTTCTAGTCTGTTCAGGTCATTTTGAATCTTGATCCTGTCCTCTGGGGAATTAGCTACTCCCCCTAGTTTGGTGTCATCTGCAAATTTGATAAGTATGCTCCCAATTCTGTCATCCAGGTTATTGATAAAGATGTTGAATAACACTGGGCCCAGGACAGAGCCCTGTGGGACCCCACTGGTCACTTCTCTCCAGGATGAAAAGGAGCCATTGTTGAGCACCCTTTGACTTGGGCCAGTCAACCAATTACAAATCCATGTAACAGTTACCTTATCTAGCCCACATTTTACAAGCTTGTTTGCAAGAATGTCATGGGAAACCTTGTCAAAGGCCTTACTGAAATCAAGATATACTATATCCACAGCATTCCCTAACAAGCTGGTAATTTTATCAAAGAAATAGATCAGGTTTGTCTGGCATGACTACTTTCTCTGAAATCCATGTTGACTTTTTGTGATTATGGCATTGCTTTCTAGATGTTCACAGACTCTCTGTTTAATGATCTGCTCTAGAATCTTTCCTGGTATTGATGTCAGACTGACTGGACGATAATTGTTGGGATCCTCTTTTTTCCCCTTTTTGAAGATGGGGACAACGTTTGCCCTCCGCCAGTCTGCTGGGACTTCTCCTGTTCTCCAGGAGTTCTCAAAGATTATTGCCAATGGCTCCGATATTACATTTGCCAGTTCTTTTAATACTCTTGGATGTAGTTCATCTGGTCCTGGAGACTTATATTCATTTAGATTAACAAGGTATTCCTCTACTATCTCTTTACTTATTCTGTGCTGAAATTCCCCTGTTCTGTTCTCTGCTCCATTATCTTCAGGTTGAGCACCCTTTGCCTTTTCTGAGAAGACTGAGGCAAAGAAGGTGTTTAGTAATTCTGCCTTTTCTCTGTCTTCTGTTCGCATTTTGCCATCTTCTCCACGCAGTGGCCCTACCGTTTCCTTCTTCTTCCTTTTGCTGCGGACATATCAAAAAAAGCCCTTTTTATTGTTCTTAACCTCTCTAGCAAGCCTGAGTTCATTCTGTGCTTTAGCTTTTCTGACTTTACCCCTACACATGCCTGCTATTTCTTTGAATTCCTTTTTTGTGATTTCCCCCCTTTTCCATTTCTTATAATGTAGAATTAATGCAGTTTGACACAGCTTTAACTGCCCTGGCTTAATGCTATGGAATTCTGGGTTTTGTGTTTTTGTGTGAGCTATTTAGGCGGGGTACAGACCGCCGCTTTGCGGCGGTCTGCCGCCGCCGGCAGTAGGTCCGCAGGGGAGCCGGAGCCTTCACACGGCCCGACTCCCGCGCGGACCGAAAAAGAAGCTCCAAAATGGAGCTTCTTTTTCCGTCGCGTTTGCGACGTAGCGAGGCGCCAGGGGCGCGCTCGCTACGTCACAAGCGGCGCGACGCGTACGGACGCTCAGCGTCCGATACGCAAAGATGGTGCCGGCCATGTAGAAGGGCCGGCGCCATCTTGTACAGACGGAGTCCGTACTAGGCCCAGGGGCGTCTATAAGAGACGCCCCTTTTTTAAAATAGGACGTCCGGAGGACGTCCCAAATGGCGGTGCAGAAAGCACCTTAGTGTTCTCTGTCAGAGTGCTGATGCCACAACAAACTTCAGGAGAGGCCTTTCTCTCTGTCCCATCACCTTTTCAGGATTGTTTGGTGGGAATAAGGGCGAGGGCATCCTCAATGGCTGCTCCCAGTCTTTGGAACTCCCTAGGAGGGCCAGGGTGGCTCTCTTCTTGCTCCACTTCTGTTGGCAACTAAAAACATTTTTAGCCTGTAGAGCTCAGTCCAGATCCTTCAGTTCACCTACAGGCTAATGGTTATTCCAGTTCAGACATCAGAAGGGCTGTCAAGCCCAGGAAAACCCAGAGAAGTGAAGACAAGCAGCCACCCAAAGGGAAGGTATTTTTTACCATACATCAAAGGAGTCACAGACAGAATAGGCAAAGTGGTGAGGAAGCATAACCTGCAAATGGTTTACAAACCAACAAAGAAAATCCAACAAATGCTTCGCTCAGCCAGCGACCAGAGAGACTCACTCACAGCCGCAGGAGTTTACCGCATACCATGTAGCTGTGGACAAGTCTACATAGGTACCACCAAACGCAGTGTGCAAACAAGAATCAAGGAACACGAGAGACACTGCAGACTGGGCCAGACAGAAAAATCAGCAGTAGCAGAACATGCCACAAACCATCCTGGGCATAAAATACTATTTGAAAACACTGAAATTCTGGACCATGCCAACCACTGCCATGCCAGGATTCACAGGGAAGCCATTGAAATCCACAAACATCTGGATAATTTCAACAGGAAAGAAGAAACCCTTAAAGTGAACAAAATTTGGCTACCAGTCCTGAGGAATAGCAAAATAAGGACTCAGCAAATGCAAATGGGAAACCATTCAGAGTCAGGGGCTTTCCCAGCAGATAATGATCATCAATTAGCAGACATTAATCCTCTTTTGCATTAGCCTCCCAGGCTGAGGCCGGCCATCAGCACGGAACAATACACATGCAAATCACTCCTGCTTTCCCAGGCTCACACAATATATATAGATCCACTTTTTCCAGGCAAGCATTCTCTGAAGATGCCAGCCACAGATGCTGGTGAAAAGTCAGGAAGAAAATCTTCTAGAACATGGACACATAGCACAAAAAACCCACAAAATAACCATGGATGCTGGCCATGAAAGCCTTCGACTTCACATTGAATATCTGACAAGCAGTTGGGTAATTACAAGTGTTTTCCAGAACACAGACTTTCATTTATGTTCTGTTACTGCTGTTTCCAACTCTTTCTAGCAGTAAGTGCCCAAAGCTTATTTGTAATATGGAAAAGCTGGCCATGACGCACTCAGTGGACGTAGTGCATAAAGGAGCAAAATAAACATTTTAATAGCATCAAACTTTGGGTCTGCTCACCAAGGACTGCACTAATAAGAATTCTCAAGTAAACAACAATATAGAAGAAAGGAGAAAAGTGTTTACATCTCTCAAAGTGAGGGGATAGATCTGTGAGTCATGCAACATGACTCAGTAATATTTAGCACTTGAAATACTGGTGTTTTTTAAAAAACGACTGTGTACACTGTTACCAGCAGTGGTGTCAAGTGTAGCTATTAAATCCTAAAATGTCCCACTGCATGTAGCTATATAGCTTTGCAACCTTTTCCTTTTCTGGCATTATTATATCTTTCTTAACAGAAGATTCACATAGCAAATGCTTCATTTTAGACATATAATTATTCTATACATTTCAATTTGATTGCTGAATTATTATGTTTGGTTTGGGGACGTGGAATTGCTGAATAGGGTCTTTCTTTCTTTCTTTCTTTCTTTCTTTCTTTCCTTCCTTCCTTCCTTCCTTCCTTCTTCATTTTTTTAAAAACAGCTTTATAATATGATGATGGTTAAATCAAAAGAAATAGACTGCAGTTCTAAAAGAAATTTAAGCAGCCAAATGGTGAAAAAAATGATGGCAAAATCATCTACAATAGTTAGATTTCTTTTTGCTATTTGGACAGAGGATGTTTTTCTATTTTTCCAGGACAAAATGGAAAGAAGTTCTACATGTAGAAAGAAAAATGGGAACATTTTATCAAAATGTGTCTTTTTACTGTGAACAGAAAGGATGGACAAAATGCATTCTAGCATAATATATGGCCTTTTCTATGGATCCTGACCCCATAGATTCTCCAGTCTGTGAAAGTCCTGGAGATTCCTGGAGTAGAAAATTAGTCCACAAACCCAGCCAAATTTCTGATGTATAGGCTCTTTTTTTTCTGCCTAAAAATGATCCTCAGTGTTACTGACTGATGACAATATTGGACTGTGGACATTTACTTCTCAAAATTAATTTGTTTCATTAATACAGCATTTAAAAAGTAACCTGTTTCCCTCAGTCATGTCCTTGCTAATGATGGAGAAATTAACTTGTTACACTATGCATTACTTCTTCATTATTTTTGACACTTTTTTCTCAAAAGGTTTTAGGATTGTAAAAAACATAAAACTTGAAAAATTCCAAACAACCCCCTTAAAAGTAAATGTTGAAAATAACTAGAACTGCATATGATCTGGTGAATGTTTTAACGAATGCAAGAGTGTAGGCTTAAAGATGCAAACAAACTTAATTTCTTCCACCAGCAAAGTATCTACATCAGTGGTTCACAAATTTTGGTCTTCCAGACATTTGGAAATCAGCTCCCAGAATTCCTGATTGTTGGTTAATCTGGGGATTCTTCGAGTTGAACTACGAAATACCTGGAGGACCAAAGTTTGAGAACCAGTGCACTACACAGTAACAGCACTATCAGTCTACTTTAACTGCCATGGCTCTGCCATATGTAATCATGGGATCTGTGATTTGGTACGGTATTAAGATTTCCCAGTAGGCAAAGGGACCATGCAAGGTTGCATCCTAACTCCCTATTTGTTCAGTTTATATGCTGAAAACATAATAAGAAAAGCAGAGTTACAATCAGAAGAAGGAGGGAGGAGTGAAGATAGGAGGAAGGAACATCAACAACCTAAGATATACAGATGACACCATAATATTGGTAGAAGACATCACAGACTTGAACAGTTAATAAGGAAGGCCAAAGGTGAAAGTGCAAAGGTAGATGTAATGCTTAACGTAAAGAAAACAAAAATAATGGCCACAGAAGAAATACATAAATTCAATCTAGAAGACAATGAGGAAATTGAAATAGTTAAAGAATTCCTGTACCTAGGATCAAACAATGAACAGAATAGTGACTGAAGTCAAGAGATAAGAAGATGGGGATGGGAAGGGCAGCTGTGAAAGAACTAGAAAAGATCTTGAAGAGTAAAGACATACAACTGAGCAATAAAGTCAGAATCATCCAGGCCATTGTGTTCCCAATTACCATGCATGAATGTGAGAGCTAGACAGTGAAGGAAGCAGACAGAAAGAAAATCAGCTCATTCAAAATGTGGTGCTGGAGAAGAGTGCTTAGGATACTGTGGAGGGCCAAAAATGCAGACAAATGGTTCTTTGAGGCTGTCATACTTTGACAACATAATGAGAAGGCACAGATCACTAGAAAAAGCAATAATGCTAGGAAAGGTAGAAGAAAGAGGGGAAGACCACAGACCAGACAGATGGACTCAGTCAGGCATGGGCTTGCAGGACCTGAGCAGAGCAGTGGAAGATAGGGAGAAATGGAGATGTTTCATCCAAAGGGCCATCATGAGTCGGAATCAACTTGAGGGCAACTAACAACACCAAAGACTTTGCTGCTAGATAACTGTAGTGTCTTCCTAAAATACAAATATCAGGATTCCATATGGTGGAACCATAACAGTTCAAATGGTATCAAAGTGTTATAATTGTGCAGTGTGTAGTTTCACTTGCTACACAGTTGGTCTGCACTGGCGCAGGGCAGCCCAGAATATTCTGCCTCCAGAGCTGGCACGACCCTCCCCTTTTGCCAGGTGGCTGATCACACATGTGTCCCACCCAGAGTTGCCTGGGGCATCTGTTGATACCATGGGTCACTTTGTTCTCAGGTCAGAATGAGATGCCCAGTGACTGTCTCATGGCTGGGCACTTCATTCTGACCTTAGAATAAACTATTGGCAGCAATGGCACTGGGCAGCTCAGCAGGGCACATTTTGACCAGCAAGCCAGCATTAGAACAGAGGGTGCTGAAACTTCATGAAAGATCCAGAGCTAACAGGGACCTTGAAAAAATTGGGGTAAGAGGGGTAAAACCTAGTTTTGGTGCTAAGTGGGCCTGCCATCATCTGGCCTGCTCACACCAGAAACCAGGCTTTGGGTCTGTCGTCCTGATGAGGGAATGTATTTGGCCCATACAGACAGGGTCTCAGTCAACAAACCCCACTTGACTTTTATAGCAATTGTATAGTGTAAAGCTCTTGTTGTTATTGTTGTATGTCTTCAAGTCATTGCTGACTTATAAAGACCCTAAGGTGAACCTGTCATAGGGTTTTCTTGGCAAGATTCATTCAGAAGGGGTTTGCCGTTGCCCTCCCCTGAGGCTGAGAGCATGTGATTTGCCCAAGGTCACATAGTGGGTTTCATGGCCGAGCTGGGAATCGAACTCTGGTCTCCACAGTTGTAGTCCAACACTCAAACCACTATGTCACTCAATGTATTTTATGCCTATAGTTATGAAACATTTCCCTGTGTCTCTGATTACTCTCAACTCAGCAGAGTGAATTGACCAAATAAGAATGGAGACTCTCCCAAGCATTTTAAACTTTTAAAATGTAAAAAAGCATACTATTTTAAGAGGAAATGGGGGAACCTCACAATTTATTTGGAACATACTTAAGATTGACCACTGTCTTCTTGACTTTTTCACTCTCACATGGCATAGGGAATGTATATAAAGCAACTTGGCCAGCTTTTGAAAGGCATAAATTAGTGAAGGAGGGGTTCTGGGAAGTCCCACTAGAGCCTCCAGCATAAAGAGTTCAAATGCTGGAGCTTTCAGCTGTTGAAGATAAAAGTTCCAACATTTTCAATTCTTGCTTTCTGCTTCTGCCAATAATCAGGGGGAGGGCTCTTCCTTGGCAGTTTACCCTTGAAGAAATAACAGAGATAAATTAAACAAAATAAATACACACTGGATTGAATAGATAATAATTTCACTGAATATCAAAATATCAAAGCACAAGAGTGCACACTGAACACACACATACATCGAACACAAACACACATGCATACAAAACTGGGCTTTGAAGTTCAATAAAGACTTGCTTCACTCATAGAGTAGTTAGTGTTTTAAAATAATATAAAATAAAATAGAATGACAATAATCCACTGTCAGTGTAGGTTCAGAGTCTTCATGGAAAAGAAAACAAGGGGCTGGATTTTTCATTCATATAGCTGCCCCATAAGAAAAGGTCACTAGGTCACGCATGCACAAATAAAACTGTAAAAACTCAGAATAAAGCAAACAGAGAAAAGATTAAAATTAAAATACAATTAAAACATGGGCTAGTTTGTGCATTTTTTCCCTTGGTCTTCTCAATATAAGATTATACAGTCAGCCCTCTGTATCCATGTTTTTTATCCACAGATTTTCAAGCATCTATTATTATTATAGGTTTTTTGTGGGGTTTTCGGGCTGTGTGGCCATGTTCTAGAAGAGTTTCTTCCTCACATTTCACCATCATCTGTGGCTGGCATCTTCAGAGAAAAGTATATTATTGTTGTTGTTGTTGTTGTTATTCTTTATTTATATAGCGCAGTAGGTTTACATCTACGGCTTGAAAATATTCAGAAGATATACAAATTCCAAAAAGCAAACCCTGATATTGCCATTTTATGTAAGGGGCACCATTTTATTATCCATTGTGTTTAATGAGACCACAGATTTTGGTATCCACAGGGATACCAGAACCAAATTCCAATGGCACACTATATCAAGATCCAAATGAAGGTGTAACAATTTAATTATTTGCCTCCTTTATCGGGAGTTTAATGATAGAAGACATTTTTTGCATGTGGATAGTTCCTGGCATGTCCATGCAAACTATACTAACAGAGTATAACATTCTGGAGGCCTATTTCCACCAAGACAGACCATATTTGATATAAGGCAGCATCTCGTGTTCCTACGTGCTTTTACAACCATCTCTTGTCGGAAGAGAACTGAAGTCCCAGACTGTGATGCAATAAGGCACAGAGAAAGGAACTACTCTCCAGCTTCATTTAGGTTTTGTTTTCTAGTGCAATAAGGAGCTATGTTAAAGAGCAAAAAATGTTCAATTTATAGCTCTTTCTTTAATAAATCCAAACAGCTATAGGACTCCTCTTTTATTTTTGTTCCTGGTTAGAGTATGATAGTTAATTAGCTAATTCCAAGTTAAAATATTTGAACCAAATAGATAAGAAGGGCAGCTTGGAAGGAGATTGTCTTGTTTACATCCAGGTGATCCTCTGTACCAGACATCACAAAGTGTCTCCTCATATGGCCAGTTGAAGTTGTTATTCCCAGGAATTTTTCTGGAATCCATGTGGGAATTAGTAAACTAAAGAAAGTGGGAGATAAAGGAGATGAAAGTAGTTTGTTGTTGTTAGCTGCCCTCAACTTGGCAACCCTGTGAATGACACATCTCCAAGAACCCCTATCCTCCACTCCCTTGCCCAGATCCTGCAAGCCCTTGCCCATACCCCCCCTGATCGAGTCTGTACTTCTGGTCTGTGGTCTTCCTCTCTTTCTTCTACCCTCTACCTTTCCTAGCATTATTGTTTTTTCTAATGATCTGTGCCTTTTCATGATGTGACCAAAATATGAAAATCTCAACTTGATCATTTTTGCTTCCAAGGAGAGCCCTGGTCTGATCTGTTCAAGAACCCATTTGCTTGTCTTCTTGGCTGTCCATGGAATCCTAAGTACTCTTCTCCAGCATCACATTTCAAGTTACTTGATTTTCTGTCTGCTTCCTTCACTGTCCAGCTCTCGCATCCATACATGGTAATTGGAAATTCAATGATCTGGATGATTCTGACTTTAGTGTTCAGTTAAATGTCTTTGGTCTTCAGTATCTTTTCACTTCTTTCATAGCTGACCTTCCCATTCCTAGTCTTCTTATTTCTTGACTGCAGTCTCCATTCTGGTCAATGTTTGATCCTAGATATGGGAATTCTTTAACTATTTCAATGTTCCCATTGTCTAGATTGAATTTGTGTATTTCTTCTGTGGTCATTATTTTTATTTTCTTTATGTTCAGTATAAGACCTACCTTTGCATTTTCCTTTCTGACCTTCCTTATTAACTGTTCTAATTCCTGAATATCTTCTGTTAATATTATGGTGTCATTTGCATATCTTAGGTTGTTAATGTTCCTTCCTCCTATTTTAACTCCTCCTCTTTCTGATTCTAATTCTGCTTTTCTTATGATGTTTTCAGCATATAAATTAAACAAGTAGAGTGATAGGATGCAGCCTTGCCTGACCTCTTTGTCTATAGGGAACCACTCTGTTTCCCTGAATTCTGTTCTGACTGTGGCCTCTTGTCCTTGGTACAGATTCCTCATCAGGACTTTCAGATGTAGTGGCACCCCCATGTCTATGAGTGCATTCCATAGCGTTTCATGATCTATACAATCAAATGCTTTGCTGTAGTCTATGATTCTTTTTTGAAATTCTTTGGAGCACTCCATTAGCCATTGTATGTTTGCAGTGTAGTCCCTAGTGCTCCCCCCCCCCCTTGAAAGTAGTGAGGAGGAAGCAAACAAAAGTAAGAGAACAGTCTTTGGTAGGGCTGATGAGAAATGGGGACTGTCATGCTATTCAACAGTTACAAGATAGTGAGCTGGACTTATGGTCTTGTAGCTGCTGAGGATTCATGTTTACAGTAATAGAAGACTGGTCATGACTGCAAAAGCCTACTTTTGCAGCCTGGCAGCACCCTGACAGAAGCATTTCTGAAGTACTGCAAATTGGGATACTGGCTAGTAAGAAGGCCTTTATCCCTTTAGTCATATTGGTATTCCTATATCTAAGAGCTTTCAGATTTTGAGGAAATACTGTGAAAAACACAAATGAAAAAGAGCGTAAAAGAATGTTTGTTTGTGTTCAAGTTCCATGTCAACTTATGGTAATCCCAAGAATTTCATAGGTTTTCCTTAAGCAAGGAATAATCAGAGGTGGTTTTGTAGTTTCTTCTTCTGAAATATGTCCTACAGCACCTCCCCTGGCAACTAGAATGAAAAAATGCAGAATACTTTTAATGGTGCTATAAAATAATATAATTTACTATGAAACCAAATTAATCATAACAGCCCTACATAGGTTTCCCCTTCATTGGATAGATATAACCATTTTCACTTAGCTGTCTTCAAGCAGACTTTTGTTCACTCCAAGGCTGTGAACTGTGCTTTATACAAGGAGTCTATGTGCAGAAGGGCAGAGACTTGGCTGTAAAGTCAACAGTTATGATTATAATCTCCAAAGACCTGTAATGCCCTAAGCCTCATGCTGAGGACTTAAAATATTACTTAAGTGTATAAAGTAAGTTCTTGGAATGAGTTTATGACCAGTGGTATGGGGAACAGTAGTAGGTGTGCATGCTCTTTCTCTTAGCTAAGCTTACTTACTCACTGTAAAGTTTTTCCCCACACAGAATTCTGGGTTCTCCACTCTTCAAAACAAATGTGTGAGCATGCATGTGTGTGTGGGTGTTTAAAAGAAGAGGAAAAGTAATGCTGTTTCAAGATTGAAGGACAAACCAACACTTTACACAATGAAAATGATGAAGCTGAAAATGCTTCATGTCACATATGCTGGAGAAAGCAATTTTATTGCCTCACTTCCCTTTCAGAAATGTTCAACATACATTTATATTGAGCATTTACATAACATTAGTTTTTAATCTTGCCATCAGGTTTAAATTTTATTTTCCACATTCATAAATTGGTATGTGTGGAGGCATTCCTAATGTATCTCTGTTGAATGAGGAAAAAAAAATCAACTAAGGATGTTGGAAAGAAATGCCCAGGGGAGGTGAGATTTCCGCTATCCATTCTTTGTATGGTGGTCCTGACCCAGATTAGGAACCCATGCACTTACCTTCAAGTAAAACAAAAGAAAAATAGAGTATCATTTGTAAATAATGTAAAATGCAGCCTTCCCCAGCCTAGTGCCTTCACATATATTGAACTACATCTTCCATCATCGTCAGCCACTTTGGCTGCAGCAGTATTTATTAGTAAGGCTCTGCTAATGATCACATGAATCAGCTCTTAGTTTCATAAAAATCAACTAAATTTAACTTTGAGTTTAGTACATTAGCAATTATTTGAAAATAAACCTGTTTCTCTTCAAATTTGGCAGTTATTGGAAAGGTAAATGATTAGGTAAGATCTGTTTTCTGTTGGAGAGGTACATAGCTCACTGTAGCCACTGATCAAATAATTTCATAGCCACTTAAGAAACAATAGATAGGCACGATTTATGCATCATTGCTTCATAACTAATGCTGCTGTGTGCTTTCAAATAATTTCTGATTTATGGCAACCCTAAGGCAAACCCATCACAAGATTTTCTGGGCAGAATTTGTTCAGAGGGGGTTTGCTTTTGCTTTCCTCTGAGATTACGACACTGTGACTTGTCCAAAGTCATGCAGTAGTTTTCCAGGTTTCAGATTTGGGCTGCCACATCTCAGGACATGAAATTGTTCTGATTTGTCAACCTACAAGATTGAACTCAGTTTGGAAAAGTTACCAGAATCCCCCAAAGTTATAGTCCAGAAGAGCTGAAATTTAAAACACTATCTTTTCCAAGCTCTGTATTATGGGAGCTGACATTCTAATTAGGCTTTGTTTTTGCTATAGGGAACATTTGGTCCTCCAGATTTAAGTCTCATCATACCCAATGGGATGCCTGATGTGGCTATGGTGACACATGCCTTAGTTATATCCAGCCTGGGTTACTGCAACATTCACTATATGAGACTACCTTTGAAGAATGATTGGAAATTTCAGGTCCAGTTGTTAACCAGTTCTGGCTATAGAGATTGTACTATGCCAATTTTGCAATTGCTCTACTACCTGCATGTCCATTTCTGGTCACAATTCAAAGTGCTGGTTATGACTTGGGTCCTGGTTATGTGAAGGATTCTGCTCTCCCATATGAATATGAGAGGCCCTTCTCCCTATCCCACTACTCTCACAGACATATCTGGTGGAAACAGATCTTATCATTGGCTGATTTCAGACTCTGGAACTTCCTTGCTAGAGAGGCTAAACTGGTGCCCTCCTCCTCATCTTTTCATAGGCAGGTCTTCAAGGATGATAAGGAGGTGAAGCTCATGGGGAAAGGACTATATATAATGTGCTTTATTGTCATATAATTACAGACTTGGAAGGGGTCCCATAGGCCATTGAGACCAACGCCCTACTCAGTGCAGGATATCCAGCTAAAGCATTCCCAGCAGGTAGCTGCAAGGCCCCTATTTGAAGATGTCCAGAGAACTAGACCCCTCGCTCTCTCTAGTCAATTTGTTGCATTGTCCAACAGCTTTTACTGCCAAGACGTTCTTTCTAATCTTCAGTTGGAATCTACCTCCCTGTATCTTCAAACCATTATATCTAGTCCTGCCCTCTGGGGCAGCAGAGAACAACCTGTACACTATTCTCTCTAGATGTTTAAATAGTGCAGTCATATCTCCACCAGGTTTCTCTTCATCAGACTGAACTCTATTTAATTTTATTCTAACAGTTTCAGCCCAATTTTCCAGTTTATATACCGGTAGGTCATTTTGAATTTTGTTCCTATATTCCAGTACTGTAGCAGACAACTATGAATCCTTCTGCCTCCATCACTGCAGTTATTTGCTTTCCCACTCTCCTTGTAATATCTATATGGGATATAAGTACATGCATTTGCAAGGCATGCACCGCTGGCTCAAAAGCTTGCTGTCTCTCCCAGACCACTGTTTTCTGCTCACAGTGACTTCAGGAAAGGCTGAAGGCGGGGGGGCAGATATATATAGATGAACCTCATTGCTTCCTCTGCCTCTATTCGTTGTTTTTCTTGGTATTTTAAAGTTATTTTTAATTCTATTGATAGTTCAATTATATTTTAACTTGTGTATGATGTGAATTTTAAGCTATATCTTTAAAAAAAATTGTAAGCTGCAATGAGTCCCTGGAAATAAATAAATAACCACACCATTAGTCAGTCTGGCTAATGGGAATTGGAGCTTGACAACACCTGGAGGAACCACAAGATCACTAGTCTTGTTTTATTAGGCACCAAATATGTGTGCTTCCATAGCATTCTCAATTGTAGCAGTCAAAAGATATTGTCTATATATATTTTTAGAAGATTTGGGGTGGAGGAGGAAAGAAGAAAATAAGTGCTGGGGAAAGAAAGGAGGATAACAAGAGGAAGATGGCAATAGACTCCTGACAGATTTGATGAACACGGCGGCCCAAATTCATGATAAAACTCTTTGTCGGGAAGCAACCCCAGGTTTCAGGTTACATTGGTACTGCTAAACTAAAGAGATGTACAATTGTTGAACGCTGTGTTTGAAGATAATAGCAGCAGTCAGGATGAAGGAACCATCTAGCCCACTGGCGTGTTTAATATAAATCTGTATCACTTCACATCATTTTTGTATTTTCTGTACATGAAAGTTGAGAAATTTAAGCTTCCTGTCATGAGTATAATTCCTATTACTTACAGTGGGACATTTTTCTCAGTAAATTTAGTTGTTGCAATAAGAAATGCCTTAGAATAGATGTCAGCATGGAGTGGGGAAGTTATTATTCCATTCAGTTATTATATTATTAGTAACTCAGTAGAGTCGCACTTCATGTTTTTGGGAACACCCATTGTGTGTGGGAGGGATTTGGATGCAGCAACGGGAGTTACACTTGATTCATCTGAAAGAAATAATATAGAGTATCAGGTTTGGGCCTATTTCAGAAAAGATATATAATCCAACTGTGCTAATTTTCCCCAGAATCCAAAATTTGGATAAGTTGCAGCAGTACTATTTATGTAGGGACCAGTGACACAATGTAGGTCACTGTGGAGCATATGGGGTGATTTTGTTTAATCATGAGGTAAGTAGTACAGGAATCCTACTACAATTTGAATGTATTTTAGGGAACTGAGGCGCATTAAGATAGTCAAACATTGTAAAAGGCAGGGTTAAACTGATCACATCTATTTTGTTCTGAAATGCATTTTTAGTTCAGGGGTGTATCCACATTACACAGATATAGCACCTTGATACCATTTTAACTGCCATGGATGTAACTGAAAGAATCCTGGGATATAAAGCTTCATGAATGATGTGGAATTCTCTATCAAAGAAATCTAGACACTATGCAAGAAGATTTAGGGAAGAGGACTTGAATATTCTAGGTCTCCAACCAAACTACAAATGCCAGGGTTTCATAGGATTTAACCACAGCAGTTACAGTGATATCAAACTGTTTTAATTGAGCTGTGTGTATACACACCAGCTCTATATGTCTGCACCAGTTTATTACTTGACTAACTATTTGCCCTTGAATACGCTGCTCACTTCTATGGTAAGGGATTTTGTTGTTCTCGTTGCAACAAACTGGATCAGGAGCATGTTCCAGATTAAGGTAGGGAGTGTGGCTTATTTTTGACTGACTCCATTATCATTTATAATGCACATTGTTTTGTTTAGAATGTGAATATGTGTTGTGGTATGGATGGATGGCTGCAAGGAGGGGTTGACTCATAAAACACGCCAAAGCAAATCTTTCCATGACCTTGGGCTAGCATCCACTTGGCTAATCCAAATGGTGCCAAACTAGTCACAAACACCAAAAATCAAACTAGTGATGCAGTTTTCCTTGCACAACAGATCACATAACCAATTGTGCAGCCAGTCCTTCAGCCACTACACACAGTAGTGCTTGGACCATGGTACAAGTGCACAAACAGAATTCCAGAAGCGCACTGTTTTCCTCTATGGAAGACATGATTTGTAAAGCCATAGCAGAATGGAGATCAAGCATTTGGTCTGGGACAGTATCCAAAGCCTTTCACCCATCATTTCAGTTATAATGTGAATCCAAATGATCCACAATGCAAGTTGACAGATATATGCTGCTAGTGCCAAATGGGTCCTTTCACATGTTTATTTATTTGCATAAATCAAACTGACTGTGTGATGTATGTATGACTTATTATAGACTGCATTAAGAGACATTTTTTCCTTCCTGAGTTAGCACTCAGGGCTTGTGAATCATGTGGAACCAGAGTTTAACCATGTTTGGTTGGCATTAGGGTTCATAGATTTCACTGAGACTGAGAAATCAAAAAATATGACTGAAGATTTAGGAGATGTTCAATGCAATCCAGAGTATGTTTACTCAGAAATAAGCCCCATGGAGCGCCATGAGCTCACTCCCCAGCAAATGTGCTTAGGAATGTCCCCTCAAACAATGAGAAGAGCCAGCATTCAGGCACATTCTTGGCAACTGGTGGCCATTAAATATCTGATTAGGCTTTCTGTGAAAGTAGGCTTTCCCAGCTGATATTTAATTGTGAGAATTCATCCTTCACGCCAAAATCCCACCCAGTTGGTTTCCATGGCTGAGGAGGGATTTCAACCCAAGCTTTCTGTTAGACATGGCCCTTGGTTGCCAAGAGACTGCAGTAGTAAACCATCAGTATTTTTTTTAAAAAAGAAACCCAAATATCACAGTGCCAGAAACACACAAAACAAAACAAAACACCTTGAAGAGATTGTATTTGTTTTTCATATATTAAATATTTCCCTGACAGCATTCATGGAAGGGAAGGGCAAATCCCTGTACAGATCTTGCCAAGAAAACCCCATGTTTTAGGAAATTATTTAAAGGCACACAACAATAACAACAAATGTTTGTCTATGGATTAAAAAAATTGCCTGTCTAATGACATGGCCTGGGTCAACTCAGACATGACATAGTGTAATTTTTTAAACATTCTATACAGGAAAGATAAGAACTGGCACTACGAAACACAGGGGGGTAGTTGTTGTGTGCCTTCAAGTTGTTTCTGATTTTGAAGACCCTAAGGTAAACTTATCATGGGGTGTTCTATGGCTGAGAGTGTGTGACTTACCAAAGGTCACCCAGTGGGTTTCCATGGCCAAGCAGGGAATCCAACCCTGATCTCCAGAGTATTATGCAATGCAGAAGGGTAGCTTCAAACCATTTCTGCCCCATCAGATGGAAATCACACTAAGTGAAGTTTCCTTCACTGGTATGGGGGGAAGATTTGTATTGTGTGTGGAAAAGATTAATGGCTCATAGGCTATGGTCTGAATTCTGATTTAGGTTTTCCTGTGTTCATGTTATTCCACACATCTATTGTTCATGCTTGGTGATATTAGAAACAACAACAGAAAAAAAGATCTTTGATAAAACATATTCCCTTATAATTACTGTAGAGTTTAGAATATTTTAAGAAGAGTTTGGATGTTTTTCTTAACCTTAACAATGCATTGAGTGTTAAACAAGATGAATAAAATCCACAGATGCCTTCCTTATGGGCTAAACCACTATCCTGCCAGCCTGCTAAACAGCTGTTTGATTGACAGTGGGGCACAATTGGTTTGCAGAGAAAGGCATGTGGAGGAGGCATGTGAACTACCAGGTCAGAATGCACAGAGAAGACAATGAAATCCACAAACACCAAATATATAAATTCCAAATAGCAAGCCTTGATTTTGCCATTTTGTTTAAGGGACACCATGTATTTAATGGGACTTGACCATCCACAGATTTTGGGATCCATGGAGGTCCTGGAACCAAACCCCAGCAGACACCATTGTAGTTTGCATCACATATACTTGACAAACCATCATTTCTGTTTCAGTTCTCTTTTGTTTCTACAGTTTTAATCTTCATCTTGTTTTGATCCATCATCTGAACCCATTTAGATTTTTTTTCCTGAACTTTTTCTTCGCTTTCTTTCCCTGAGCAATTTACTTGGTCTACTACTGATTCGGACTACTATACAGAACACCCCAGGACACCCATAGGGAGTTTATCAGACAAGGGAAATTGGAAGTATAATCCAATGGCAATCCGAACACAATCACGGGGCTTCACGTTTTTGCGTGATAACCCACTACACACAAATTCGGGCAATGGGAAGTCAGTCTGAGCACAATCATGAGGTTTCACATTATTGTGCGATAGACTACCACACACAAATTCGGGCAATGGCATGCTATTTGTGGTCAATGGGAAGCCAGTTTGAATGCAATGAGCATTCACGTAATTTCGCTAAACTACTGACTTTAAGTGAATGCGTTCTGGCCCCACTTTCTTTTCATTTGAAATTAAGAGAAATTCCTCCCATGTGATAAACTCTCTAGACAACTGCCAACAAGAAGAAACTCTGAAAGTAAACAATGTTTGTCTATCAGTCCTGAAAAACACTAAAACTAAGACCAAGCCCATGCAAATGAAAATCACCAGTGGTCGGGGGGGGGGGGGGTTCCAGCAGACAATGGATCACTAATTAAATAACACCCTGAGGCCCTGCCATTCAACAATAGACCAACACATAGATTAATATGTAAATCACTTCCTCTCAACCAAATGTCAGAGAGGTCTAATGTTTGTATTTGATATGAATAAAGAAGGAAGTGATTTAGAGAATTTTGAAGTCCTTTTCATTTGATATAAAGTAGATTTACATCCTACATTTTGTACATTTAGGTGAAGGGTGCATATACTTCAGAGCTTGAGGGGTGCACTGTCCCATTTTGGTACATTTGTGAGCTCCAAGACCCCACACTCTGACAGTTCAGCTGCCATTTCAGTTAACTGGAAGTAACATTGTGTAATTCCCAATTGCCTTTATAGCCATTTTGGATAGTACATTTTTAGCAGTTTCTGGGCAATTTTAAAGCTCATTTTTGGGAGGAGGAGTAATAGGTTTTACTGCCTAGTTGCCATGAATAAATTATCAATTAGCATAGATTTAACAAGACTTCTGCAACATATCCAGCAGTGCAAGGAGTGATGTAGCTGTTGCTATTAGAGCAGGTGAGCATACAATACTTCAGTCTGACATTTGCACCAGAAATATTAAAGTTTAGAATCACAGGGACAGGGGTTATTCCATCACAAATGGATCACAACGCCATGGAATTTGATTGCATGTTATTCATTTATTAAATTGGTATGGTAGGCAGTCCATTTTGCAAGATGAAAAGCAGTTTGAAGTATCCCACCATTTAACTTTATTCTTATCTTTAAAAAACCATAATGGCCATAACCAATGGAGATATCCTCCCTCCTAAAAAAACCTTTCTGCCCCTGTAAAGACAGTGCTTAAATTATAAGCATTACAAAAGTGTGATTTGCAAGGTACAGTGTCAGAGTGTGTCTCATATTTCATTTTAATATCCAGCTAAAACTCTAGATTATGAAAGTGATGTACAATTGTGCTGGAAACTCCTCCCAGGTGTTTAGTGCTAACTGCTGGCTGACCTGTCCACTGGGACTCTGATCACCTGGAACAGATTTCATCTTGGCTTGTTTTCACTTTAACAGATTACTCATTTGCTTCAATTTGTTTTCAATTTTACTTGCTCTGTAATGCTGTTATGTGAGTGCTATGGATTAGTACAATAGGTTTGTGGGGGCCCTTCTCCAAGTAATTGCTTCTCCTAATCAGAGTAGACCTGTTGAATCATTGAGATTTGCATAAGGTTTGAGTTTCAGCATTTCACATGGGTCTACCCTAGCTGGGTTCTCTAATACACAAGAAATTGTGTTAATGCCAAGGCATTTTATTTTAGAGAACTTTTAGGAAGACCAGTCTGGAACTATTCTAGAGCTGATTAGTCATGGTTCAAATACATGTTTCTTTGTTTTTAAAAAGATAGTGGATTAATGGATGGGTGGAAGGAATAGTTTCAGAATTCTGTATTGTGACTGCCATTATAATTCTCTAAAGCCCTATAGAGGTGACTCTGAAGGGAGAAGAAACAAAGGGAATATGTTTCATGTCTGTGTTTACATTGAACCTTTGGACCATTGTCCAATTTGTTGCATATGTACACGTATGTTGCCTGGAATGGCAACCAGGGGGCTTGAGCGCCTGCCCCCAAAGATGATCATGAAGACTCCTATCCAGTTTGGGCTGTCTCAGAAATTATTAATCATAAATATACTAAATGACCAACTGCTAAGACAGCTATCATCATTGAAACTTCCTTGAAACAATAAAGGCTGCTTATGCACACATACTTGGGACACTAAACAGATGGATTATTTTTCTAAATCCACATTATGCTTGCAGGAGTCTTCATATTTAAAGATGTTTCAGTTAGACTGGATGGGGAAAGTAATTTGCCCTCCCCTTGGAAGCACCTGCAGGTAGGCAAAATTAGTAACAGTTTGCCTGCCAGTACTGAGCCTCCCCACTTAAAAACAGTTCCAGGGTCTCTGTGTACAAGCTGCATGTACATACTGCATATGCTGTCTCTGAACTACCTCTACTGTGCATTTTCAATGGACTATTGGCAGTGGGTAGTTATATCCACTCCTGGGTTTAGTCTAAGATCTAAAGGAAGTCGTCAAGGTGCTGAACCTATTTTGGGGATAGTGTTCAGCACTTTGAATAGTTTTTTTCCCTTCCAAATCTGGATTAAAATTCTAGAGTGGATTCACTATCCCACTGACATGGAAGCCTGCAGCCAATATTATACAAGAAGCCAGTTGCCAACATTAGGCAAGGAAAAAAAAACATCATATACCATGTGCAAGGGTAGTAGATACATTGAACATATTTATAGTTTAGTGTATACACATACATAGAGATCCTATGCATAGTCAGTGAGTATATGCAGCAGCTCTGTGCAGGGAGTCAGGTGAATGCATGGTAGTCAGAAAAAGGTTGGCGAGTCCATGTATTCCTTCTTCCTAGATGACTATCAGTCCAGGGCATATGAATCTGATGTGTGTATAGAATATGGTTAGTGACTACGAATGGAAATGAAGCTGACAATGGTTATATGAAACTAATTTGGTAAACAGAGTTAAGAATGGGAGCCAGAAAAGTGCTGTTATGTGAGTTCATGTTGAGGCCTGTAGTGCTGTTATGTGAGTTCACGTGAGGCCCCTAACTTCCAAAGAGAGAGGAGGGAGAGTGAGATTACCAAATCACAACATGGAGTGCTCCAAGCTACAATACTTACTTGGAAAGTGATCAGGGAGAGCCCGACATTACCATAGCCTTTTAAACCGAATAAAGAACTTGACATCTAGTGCACTGTTGAGTTGTTTTGATTGTAATTTTTTTTCACACTGAGGTCAATAGCAAGCCAGCTTTAAATATCCCTTTCAGGCAGCTGTGTTCAGTGTAATACGATTTCCCCTCCCCCTTCCAAAGGTATCCCAGGGCCTTTGGACTATTTCAGACAAAGAAGGAAAAGGGCCCCTGCCGAGCTTGGAAATCATCTTGCTACTTGGAGATCAGTTTGGAACAGGTTATTTATTGCTGTTCTTGGCATGAGGGTTCCTTGCAGGCCTGCAGGCTGTGTTTGGCTGCTCAGCTCACTCTTTCCAGCGCAGCTGATGATTCTTCCTTTGGAGCATGGGGTGCCTAACAGGCCATGCAAGCAAAGGGTCTGCCTGGCTCCAGATTTCTCCTAAGCTGATTTCCAGTTACATCCACACAAAAAGGGGTTGAGTTAACAAGCAGATGCTCAACAGTGTTCAGCAAAGAAGAGATGCCGATTGTCAGTTTTTCACATTAGCAAACCAATGTGAAGGACTTCTCAGATATGGTAATTCCACAATAATGACCTAATGGGATATAATTACAATTACAGCTTTCATGTGCTACCCTCCCCCAATAAAAAATAAAAATGAGAGCAACGAAAGCTTAGTTATTCTGAAGGATACTATTCAGAGTGGACAGAGATTTGTCCCTCCCTATTCTAAGTGCTTTTATGTTTCTCACAATCTGACTTTGCACACCACATGGTTGTTGCTATACACTGGAGTCACAGCTTTGACAAAGTGCTTTGGTTCACCATTCTCATAACCACCCAACCAGCATGAACACTGGCACTTCTTCTTCTTTCCCTCCTCTAACCATCTCACTTGTGGTCACAGAGAGAAACCTTTTTTCTGCACATGTTGAGATCCAGAACTTGATAAGTAACCCTTTTGGAGACTCCTCTGCTCCAGACATCGTCACTGGTCATGCAGGCTAGAGGATTCTGAGAGTTGTAGTCCAAACAGATATTTCCAAGTTCTGACTAAGGGTGCATAATCTACTCAGCCCCAACAGCTGTATCACGTGCAGCGACTTCAGGAGAAGTCTCACAGAAGCATGGGCAGATATCCACCCATGGTGGCACAGATGCTCTCTCTCTCTCTCTGGCCTGTTACAGACAGCCAAAATAAAGCTGCTTCAAGTCACAGTGGAGGTATGGTGTTTCAATGAT
>NC_056525.1:84655144-84719389 GCF_019175285.1 Sceloporus undulatus
AAAAAAAATCCGGGTGTGGAAATTAGCCAATATTTCCCCCTTGTCATGCGGATCCTTCCTGTAGAGGCGAAAATCAAGGCTTCTACCCCGTTCCCCCCGGGGGTGGCGGACCTATTAAATGTCCACCCTCGAAGGGCTGATGGAACCTGAGAGGTTCAAGAAGCCCTAGAGGGGCTCGCGTTGGAAATGACGGGCGACTCTGTTGATGCCCTACCGGTATCTGGAATACCGGTCTCTCTGGGGCTATACACAGAATCGCTCCCAAGCGCCCCTCAGGCGCTTCCAAACGTAAGCCCTGGTATAAGGAAGATCTCCGGCGAGGAAGCGGGTTCTCGACGGCTAGAGTACCGTTGGCGGAAACACCTTTGCTCAAACGACAAGACTCTCCTAGACGACTGTTAAAGGATACGGAGGGCAATACGAGCAACAAAGAATTGTTCTTGGTGTCGTATTGCATCCGCGGAGTCGCGTCCGGCAGGAGTTGTAGGGTGGTCCGGGAGCTAACTCAGCTCCCTCCCGCCTGAACCAGATCCTGGAACCTTCTAAGGCCTGCTGTGACTGTTTAACGACTTTTTCGTGATAAAACTTCTCGTATAAGCGAAGGTCTGAACGCCCGACGTTCTGCAGAACCTAGGGTAGAAGTTTCCGAGCCTCCGTGGACTATGTTAATGGATCAGTTTGAGTTGGTGAGTACCAGGGATGTGGACAAGATCCTCGGAAGGTGTTCGGAAAACAACCTGCTCTCTTGATCCCTGCCCCTCATGGTTAGCAGCCCAGGGGGACCGGTGGTAACCACATTGTTACGCCGGATTATCAACACCTCTCTCAGGGATGGGCGATTTCCATTGGATCTTAAATTGGCCATCGAAGACGATCCTAAAAAAAGCCTCCCTTGACCCCTGGTACATAATAAATATCGGCCTGTTTCGCTGCTACCATTTTTGGGAAGGTGATCGAGAGGGCGGTTTGCGCTCCAGCTTCAGCGGTCTTGGATGAAACGGTTATCTGGATCCATTTCAAACTGGCTTCGGGCGGGTCACGGGGTTGAGACGCCATGGTCGCCTTGGTCGATGATCCCGTTTGAGTGCTGACCGGGGAAGCGTGTCCCTGTTGGTGCGCTTGGACATCTCAGCGGCTTTCGATTACCATTAGACCATGGTTCCTTCTGGGACGCCTGGTGATGTGGGAATCGGGGGCACTGCGCTCCATGGTTCGGTCCTACCTCTCTGGGAGGTCCCAGATGGTGCAGCTGGGAGACGTGTGCTCCAGCGAGCGGGCCCTTAAAACTGGGGTCCCTCAAGGAGCCATTGTCTCCCATGCTATTAACATTTACATGAACCGCTGGGAGAGACATCCGGGGACATGGGGAGCGGGGTTATCAGTACGCGAGACACCCAGATTATTTCTCTATGTCTCCGACCTGATGCAGTGACCGGGGATGGCGGGTCTCTCCTCTCGTGGCTGTCTGGAGTCAGTAATGGGCTGGATGAGGAAAAACCGACTCAAAACTGAATCCAGAAGAAAACGGAGGTTCCTAGTATAGTTCCCCCGGCCGGGGAAGGCGGTGGTTCCCACTGTCCTGAACCGGGGTCACGCTCCCCTGTGAAGGACTCCGTGCGCATTTTGTGGGGTGCTTCTGCATTCGTCGCTTCCTCTGACTGCTCAGGTGAATTCGACGGTCAAGAGCACTTGTTATCACCTCCGGCTGATTGCCAGCTGCGCCCATACCTGGACCGGAGGGACCTAGAAACTGTGGTACACGCTCTGGTAACTTCGAGACTGGACTTCTGCAATGTTAACTCTACATGGGGCAACCCTTATACCAAACTCGGAAGCTTCAAATGGTACAGAATATGGCAGCCCGGCTGGTCACTGTCGTATCCAGGACCAGCCACATAACAACCTGTACTAAGACCTTCACTGGCTGCCATCCGCTTCCGAAGCTCCAAATATACGGCGTTGGTTCTTACCTACAAAGCCCTAAAATGGCTTCGGGCCCAGGAACCTAAAGGACCGCCTCTCCCCATACAATCCGCCTCGCACCCTCAGAACATCTGGGCAGCAATGTGAGGTGCCTGGGGCTAGGTTAGCTTCTACTTCTAGAAGGGCCTTTTCTACAGCTGCCCCAGCCCTTTGGAACCCGCTGCCCACCGAGCTCCGTCATTCTACCCTGGCCCAATTTAGGAAGGATCTCAAGACCTTCCTATTTAAGAGGCATTCCCCGATTAAGATCCTGTGGGCCTCCCCTCCTCTTCCTGGCCATGAGGACGGGCTATGGGCTTTTATTGCTGTTTTTATTTTGTATATTGATGTTTATGTGCTTTAACTTTGTATTTGTGTCTGTTGCACTGTTGTAAGCCGCCCTGATCTTCTTGGAAGGGCGGGATAGAAATAAAGATTTTATTATTATTATTATTATTTTCAATAACTAAGTTGGTGTCTGCACAAACCAGAGTAGTCTGGGAGGAGCTCATTACTTGGACACTCCCATTGCAATGCTGAGTGGCTGTTCATATGTGCATCCTACTGTGCTACCTGGAACAGTTGTTGACAATGTGAGTCATTTGCTCTGAGGTCAGAATGAGGTGCTCAGCACTGATCACAGTGGCAGCTGCACTGGGTGGCGCAGCAGGATGTGTCATAAACAGCTGCCTGGAATTGCAATGGAAGTCATGTTTATATAGTCATGTAGAAGTCTAGAAATTTTAGTCAAAAAACAGACCCAAGAAACTAGAGTCGATTTGTCCATGGGTCAGTGTAAGTGTACTGTACTTTAACTCTTACTTTTTGTAAAAAAAGGAACCATCCCATGGTGAAAGGCATGAGCATAATCTCTCCTGGAAGCACTGATCCCCTCTACTCTCTCATCCATTCAGCCTTTAGAGTGATTGTAAAGTTATGTCTGGGGGAATTTTGTAAGTTCTTTGGTATCACTTTCTTTTCCTGTATCTTTTAGAATGATCCTTTGTTACATGCCACAAAGTTTTACCCTCAACTTTTCCACAAGTCGTATCAAAATCCATAATTTTGGCTCCAATTTTGGCCCTCGATGTATACAGGAGGTTCAACTTATAGATGAGTATATATGAAAAATAAATGTTTCATTAAAAAATGGAAACGGAAAAAAACAGTAGATGATTGCATGAGAGTTATCCATCAGTATGTTGTTGGAGATTATTGCAGTGTTCTTAAATAATGGGATAGAAGCAGAATTGAAACTGTAATTGATGGATCTTATTGCACCACATCGTGGCTAGCCGCTGCTTTTAATGAATGGGGAAATCCTGTGATTCGTTGTCAATCCTGCAGTTAACTCATTATTGAAGTACGTGAAAGGTAATTCCAGAGTAAGAAGGGGATTTAAAGAGGTTTCACTGCACCACCCACAATTCCCAATGAAAGCAAGACTTCTTACTCATGAGGAGGCAGGAGAAGGGGGATTTAAACCAGTTTTACTGCACAGAACCTATCCCCAATGAAAGCGAGACTACTTACTTAATCTCAGATATCTGACCAGTAAACAGAATGGTAGTGCAATAAAATGCATCTCCAACCTGTTATCAATTTGCAATTGTGTGGTAATGTGAAAAGAATCATTGCTGTTTTGGATGTTTAAAAAGCCACAACAGTACTGGGAAGGATCCTTCATGCGATAATCTTTGTTGATAGCAATGGTATAGCTACAGTGCCCCCAAAATATTAAACTGCACCTCTTAAAGCAATTTATAGTGCAGTTTCTTTAACCGAAAGTTGGTACCACTGTACAGTATTCAGTTGGCCATACTTGTAGACAAGTGAATTACAAGTGAATAATTGGATTACAGCCATAATTTAAAATACAACAAAATACAAAATCCACAAAACATTGGTACTCTTATCAGCCAACCAAAAATGCACAAAATACATCATGTAAGCTTTCAAATTTCACTAGCTTCTTTATCAGACAAAGATGTTAAAAATCACACAGGAGAAGAAAAATGATGATGTTGAAGTCACAGGCCAACATTTTGTTTCAGACATTGGCTGAATGGCCATCTGTCCGGAATGCTTTGATTGTGTCTTCCTGCGTAGCAGGGAGTTGGCTGGATGACTTTAGGGTGTGTTCTTAGTCTATGATTCTATCATTCCATGATTCAATTGTCAGTTAAGAAGATCTGGAGGGATCTCAATGCAAGTAGGGGTCATTCCTCGATCAAGTGGGTACTAGGATCAAACTTAGAGTTTGTATACTTAGGGTACTGGGATCAATCTTTTTCCCTTCACTGGAATCTTCTGACCCCATTTTGAAAAAGATCCTCTGCCTTTCAGATTATTATGATCCTTTGACTTGACTTAAAAGGTGGAGAGAGGCTAAAAGAATAGCAGAAAATATCAAAGATGTTGGTTGTAGGAAAGATAGTGTTGATGCTCCATGAGGCTAAGCCATCCATGTTTCTACTTTATATATTGCTTTACACTCTTTCAGACTGAGTTCACTTTTGGAGTTCTTTTGGACTACATTCCAGTGGTGGGCAGGTGTAAAGGCAAAAGGATGGGGTTAAACATACTATTGATTTTAGCATCAATCTCTTATTGATGCTAAAACTTTGCAGTGGCACTGAAGCTACAAAATTACCAAGCAGTGGTACCATGGGAATGTGCAAGGGGAATCTTATAGGCCTAGATTCGGACCCTGGAGAGGGAGTTGAGATTTCTTGTATTCATTTTACATAGTGATATATATGTTTCAAAAACATAATAAAATGTCAATATTTAGAAAGTAGGATGCATCTTTGTATTTATTAAAAAAGCACAGGGCAGTCCTCCATGGTTAGAGATGGGCAGATGTGTCAAGAGTCTCAAGACCATTTCCACAGACTTCTCCCCCCCCCCCCCATTTCCTCACCTCAATTCAAGGCCATTTTTATGCCATTCTCTTTTTTAATTAAATATATTTTAGATATATCTGTATGCATTGTTCAGGTGGGTGCATTAATAGACGCATGTCCCTGCTGATTAAAATGTGCTTGTAAACATTTTAGAAATGTGTGTGGTAATTTTTCTGCAGGTTTCAAATGTCATATGCTATTTTTTCTTTACTTTTCTGGGATGTATTCTATGGGGTTTTGGTCACAAATTAAAACTGTTTCGATGTGTCATTTCGGATCAGGAAAATCTCTAAAACAAGCAAATATGACGAGGGAGTGCATTTGTCACACATTCATATCCATATTGGAGAGTACTGCCAGTTGCAAGTATGATATCTTTAAGATCTCTGTGAATGCTATTCTTCCAAAAAGAAGAGTTTTCTCCAGCTGTCATCACAGAATGTGATGTGACTTTGCAAAATAGTTCTGTAGTACAAGAAAAAAAATTATAAAAACATTCCTCAAACAAAATAGTTATCTTTTACTTTTTTTATTTTAAAAAAAGCAGTATCTCTTTCTCCTCCTCCTCCTCTCCCTCCTTTGCTCAATCTCTTTATAAAAATGAGTGGGACGATATGAGCAAACAGATTTAAAAAAAACCCTATTGATCCTTTGGTCATAATATGCAAAGAACCAACACTTAGTATATAACATCTTCATAGGTTTTTGTTGTTGGGGTAGTGGTATGTACTGGCTCTCCTTTATAATTTATCTATCATATTATTTGTGTTGGGAGGAGAATGTAATTTATTATCAAAGTATTCTGCCTTAGAAAACTTATATGATGTATATTCTATGTGACACTCATCAGCTCAAGATGATTTTTCCCTGTTCTTCCAAGAGTTAATGGGCCAAAAGCATAGGTGGACTTTTACTGATAGAACAATGCATTCCAACAGGCCTGTGACTCGAGAGAGTGATTCCCTGCCATATTTCAATGGTCTATTTGGAACCAAGCTACTTCTGGAGAGCTGGTTTTGGGGTAACACAAAGAAAGCTAGTGTGCTGTAGTGGCTTGAATGTTGGACTAGATCTTTAGTAGACTAGGGTTCCAATCTCCACTCAACCAGTGAAACCACTTGGTGATTCTGGGGAAGTCACACACTCTCAGCCTAAGAGGAAGGCAATGGCAAAGCTTCTCTGAATAAATCTTGTCAAGATACTCCTTGAAGAGGGTCACCATAAATTGGAGTCAACTTAAAGGAACGTATTAACAACAAGAGGTGTGGGTGGGGGAGAGGGAATGGATGTTTGAAAGATTCTGTCACTCAGTGGGAGACATTGGATTTGGTCCAATATACTTTGTCTTGTTTTGCAACTGATTAGCATAGTAAATTTTTTTATAGCACCTTGCATAATATCCTATGGATTTACATGACTTTGATAAAAAGTGTCTTGTTTGTTTCACATGTTAATCTCAGACTTTTCAGCTCTTTGGTATGCTTCTCATGGTTCTTATAAGAGATGCCGTCAAAATCATAGAGAAGGATTTCACCGCAGCAGACACAGCTTATAAATTGTTTAGTTTTAAGGCTTTGGTTTTATTTTAAATGGTTGACAATTTAATGCTCCATGTTGATATAGCATATATATACTTAAAAGAAGATAAATTAATTGGTTGCTCACTTGTGCCAACTCTGTTGTTCATTGCCAGAATCTCTCTTTTTAATACCAGCAATGAATACAGTGGACCCTTGTTATACGCTGGGCTTTGGTTCTAAGATCCCCCGTGTATAACAAAATCCATGTATGCTCAAGTCCCATTAAATATAATGACATAGCAAAATGGTGTCCCTTATAAAAAATGGAAAATCAAGGTTTGATATTTGAAATTTATAATTTTTTGAATATTTTCAAACCGAGGATGCTTGAACCCGTATATAAAAAATCCATTTATAAGAAGGGCCGACTGTATTTCAGTGAAGATTGCTACTTCTCGTGGAGTCACTTGGGGCCTGAGCAGATGGGCAGGATACCATAGGCCAAGCCCATGTTATCCTGCCCCTGGTTCTGACTCAGAGCAGTTCTCAGGCCATTGTGGTGACAGGTGGGTATTTACACACATGGCCACATGCCACCATGCCATAGACCTGTTGCTGCTGCATGCCCCTGCTACCACCATTATGTCCACCCGGAAGGCCTTTACTGTGGCCCATAAGGGTGAAAACTGGGCACTTGGCTACAAACCTGAGGCCAAGCACCTCCTTCCATCATCAGAGGCGGTGGCAGGGGCCTTCAGGATGGATGCAGCAGTAGTGACAGGTAAGGGGCATGTGTGGCTATCTGGTCTGCCAGCAAATATCTGGTCTTTTCGGACTGGATTAAGGCTTCTTCGGGCTGGGATTATTCTGAGATCACTGGATAGGCATCTGGACTGGTCAACTGAAGGTAGGTCATTTAGATGTTGTGAAAGTGCAACCAGGTGTAATTTGGTTTATTAATACAGTAATTACATTTTTTTTACTATCAGAGAGAGGAAGACGCCTGTGGAGAATTTTTTGCCTCAGGTAGCAAAATAAATTGATTGGCTAGGGACATTTTGGTAAAAAGGAAGCATTCCCTCAGATAGCAAAATGTCCTGGGCAGGCTTTGGGAAACACAGCTACTGGCTTCCATGTCAATGGAACAATGAACCTGCTGTGGGCTTTAGTACAAACCTGAAGAAATCTGTCCAACATGTCAAGCCTCAGAGTAGGCCCAAAACCATGGATAGCTCCTTTAATGTTCAGACCAAAAGCCAGAGCAAAATTCCTACTCCAGCAATGTTGAATTCACCAACTGTTCCTGAGTGAGAAAGCAAGAGGAGAGTAACATAAAAAGCTGTCCTATACCAGATTGGACTACTTATCTTTGTAGCCTAGTGACTATCTACTTTGACTGGCTATTGCTTTCTAAGATCTCAGGCTGAGCTGCTGTCTCTCTCTTTTAATAAAAAATAAATAAAACTTTTATTTATATCCCGCTTATTTGTAAGAAACAATCAAAGTGGCTTCCAACAGTTAAAATAATACAGATGTACAGAGATAACAATAATACAAATATATACACCCCCCTTAAAAAGGAATTAAATAATTCTAAGATTAAAATTCAAACATTAAAATCAACACATTTATATTAAAATCACACAATATCATACCACAAAAGCAGTGGGCAAACTCATAATGGCCGGGATTGTACAAATACAGAATACTCCAAGTATGAGAGATGTCAGGAAGTCAATCTGGGCACCTTCTTTATCTCAAGGTGTTCACTATCACAGTGAATCCCTTTCAAAGCTTTTTGTATCAGCATACATCAATGATGGAATTCGGCAGAGCTTGGAAATCTTATTTTTGGAGGCCTAAATTCAGTTGTTAGCCACAATAGAATAGATCCATTGAATCAAATGGACTTACGTAAGTGCTGACTTACCAAATTATCATTGATTCAATAGGTCTATTCTAGTTGGGACTACCAAGTGGATTTAGGACATGGACGTCAACCCCCACAATCCACTACACAGTGTGTTTTAATATCACAGTGCTAAAATCCATTCCTTTGGATCTTGCAGTGTTGTCATTCCCTGTTCAAATGTCTGTTTCCCATAGATAAAGCACATCTGGAAAATCTTCAGGGATCTTTCCAAACAGATTGCTGGAGCAGAGAAAAGAGATAAATGGTTTATGATTTCCTCATTAACTTTTGCAAACATCTTTAAGTAAATGTAAGCACATCCTATATGTTCCAAATATAACATGAGAAGCTCCCCTGAGAATGCTGAAGTGACTGCTGAGTCTGGGAAATTGGATCCAGAATGAAGTCTGCCATTTTTAGTTACTGAATCACACTGGTTCCCTTGATCCTTTTGTCAGGTTGGTGTTCTGGCAAGAGGGGATGGTGGCATTGTAAGATGTTAAAGGACAGAGCTACAGGGAGTTACCATACTGTCACTGGACTTTGTAGCTCACATGAATCCACTCTGAGTCTCGTTTGAACTTTAAAAGACGTCTCCCCAGTGCTGAACTATTGGAGGGATAGGATGTGAACATAAAAAAGTAGAATGTATACACCACCACACTGACCTGGAGTAGCCACTTCACACCACCTTGATCTCACCTGAGTCTGTCTAATTTTTAGAAGGTAAACAGGGTTCGATATAATTAATTCTTGAATGGTAGACCATCAAGAAAAGCCTGGGATCTCTAGCAAGGCCTAGTTATGAATCCTTCCTGAAATAGTTTTTGTGGGTTTTTCGGGCTATGTGGCCATGTTCTAGCACAGTTTCTTTCTGACATTTCGCCAAGAAACTCTGCTATAACATGGCCACATAGCCCGAAAAACCCACAAAAAACTATGGATGCCGGCCATGAAAGCCTTCGACCTTCCTGAAATTGTGGCACACCATCCCAGTCAGCACTGAAAATACTGGGGTAGAAGGATCAGTGATCTGCTTCAGCCCTTGTCTGCCCAAGCCAAATAAATAGGTCTCTCTGTATCCTCTTGGCAGGAAGTCTGGATGATGCAAAACCCAGTTCTTTTGCCAACAGACTGGATGACGTTTGGCATGTTCAGCACCAGAAATGGGTTATACCATCTTAACATGCATTTTGAAAAGTTACCTTTAGCTCCAGATCTTCTGGGAAGATCTGAGGCACTTTGTTGTGATACCAGGTGGCTGTTTGAAATGTGTCTCATTGAGCCCCTGAGGCATCTGCCACTGCTGCCAATTGCTTGCTCTGAGGTCAGAACAAGGCATTCAACCATGTGAACTATTGCTCGGCACCTTGTTTTGACCTCTGAACAAAGTGATCTGTGGCGGCAGTAACAGTGGATGCACCGAGCAGCACAGCAGGATGCATGTGTGAACAGCCACCTGGTGTCAGAATGCAGAGAGGAGGCCTGGGCAGCTCTGGATCCAAGATACTCCAGGCTGCCCCCAGAATATATTGGCTTGTGCAGACAAGGCTTCAGTATAAACAGCTCCTGGTGTTCCTAGAACTGAGTGTGTCATGTGGCCTGCCACGAACCCAATGACCCCATGATTGTGAGTTCTTGCAGGGCAGAGGGTTGGACTGGATGGCCCATGTGGTCTCTTCCACATGGACCATGTGGAAGCAACTTTATGATTCTAGGGCCCGTTACAGACCGCCTAAAAGTGGCAGTCTGCCGCCGCCACCGGTTGCTGCGTCCGGGAACCGCAGTGGCCAAACCGCGCGGTTCCCAGACACAGCAAGAAAGAAGCACCAAAATGGCACTTTTTTCTGCGCCCTGGAAGTGGCGCCGCGAGGCGCTAGTCACACACTTGCGGCGTCACTTCTGCCACACGACGTCTGGACGCTATGCATTGCAACGTCAAAATAGCGGCCCCTGTGTGGATGGGCGCCGCCATTTTGTACGGATTCAGGTTCATACTAGGGTTGAGGGGCGTCCGGAAGTGACACCCTTTCTCAACCCTAATACAACCCTTCCTAACCCTAGCACGCCCCTTCAGAGCGTCTGTAACGCACCCCAGATTCTATGACTCTAAGAGTTTGGTCTCTTTTACAGAGAAGGACATTGTTTGGGGCCAGTGTCAAAGTGAAATTCAACCTCTAGATCATTTGGATTCTATATTTCGAATGGAGGGAGGGTGTATGTTAGCCATTTTCTCTAGGAGCAAAATATCTTGCACTGACCCTGTTCGATTGCACTTGTCATGCCTCAGTTAAATCATGTAAATAAACATCTAGTAGATATTTTAATATAACAACAAAAATGAAGGTAAAAGAAAACAAAAAGACATAGTTGGAGGACACAGGTGGAGGCCTTCTCTGTCATAGCATACCTTTTCCTTGGAGGTCTGCATCATGCCAATGCCAAGTTAAAACAAGTCTATTTATTAAACACTTTGGGGGCTAATTGATTTCATTCAAAATGTACATATACGTTGTTTTAAACTGTTTGAACTTAAAAGGTTTAATATGTTGTTTTGTAAATATGTAAAATTGTTTAATATATTTGCTGGTAGAAATCATTTTTGTTGCTTTAAATTTTAGATAGTTTTGAACTGTTTTAATGGATTTTGTTTGTATGCCATCCTGACAGTCCCTGGCATAGGGTGGCCTAAACATTTTAATAAATAAATCAGTAATCCTTTTCATTTTGTCCATTCATTTGTTCATCTTTTGGAGAAGCCTGCACAAACACATTTAAGGGCAAAGTGTGAATCCCTCACCATTAAAGCATGAGCTTAGGTAGTCCTATGCGCCATTATGATTCATATCCTTTCTTAATCACCATCGATTATATGTGAAAAACTAGAGTTCTCATCCCAGAGGGTTTGAGAGCAATGTATAAGTTGTTTCCAAAACCACCATATGGGCTATGACTCATGTTACACTCAGCACATAAAACATCTATTATATGGTCATTTTGGCTTCTAAAATGAATCTTATTTTTTTCTTTACCATTGGTCATTTGTTTCATAATAATTTTTAAAGCTGTGAGAGAATCATAAAACACTAACAAATTAGATAATACTTTTGGCATCAGGCACCTGATATGTATCCTAATATGGTTGTTCCATTTGTGGATGTGCTAAAACAGCTGGCAGAGGGGAAAGAGGTGCAAAACATCTGGAAAGAGATGGAGCGTATGGCTTATAGCACATGGGAATTATGTGGGTTTACTTTCTGGTGATATTTTGACTGTTTTCTCATGGGCTACTTGTATCAATTAACTGAACTTCTCATTCTTGGATAGTGGGGATTTATGGCTGACATGCTTTTGTTTTGAGACATCCCACTGAATTTCACAGCGCCTATTGGCCTAAAAAGAGCATAGACTAAAGCCGCAGACAAAAGCCCCAAAAAAGTGATTGGCAGAGGGGAAAAAATCCTACTTTGAAGTCATTGTGATGCTTTCTTAAAAGCAAATATCACCTTCAGAAGAGGTGCCCTCTTCATTCTGCTGCAAGGGACAAATGGCACATATCACACCTTTTTATCAACAGCCTTTCAAGAGATGATCCTTGCACTTTAGAAAATTTCCATGTTAGGTATGAAAATGTATTCAGTCCCATATGTAATTTGGACTGAAGTCAGCTGCTGGTGCTATATATTGAAAAGAGATGGGCAGAAAGACAGGGTGAATACCCAATATGCCATGGTTTTATTTATGCTTGAAAACTTGAATAAATAGTTAATGGAAACCTGTGTTAGACTGGCTCAGTGTGCATCCAGCCATGATGGTTGTTTATGAGCCATTTAGGCTGTTAGCCTACACACCAGGGGTGAGCAAACTTAATTTATGGACCTACCTCTAAACATTTTTTTCATGAAAAAGACTGAGGTCACAATACAACACTTGCTCTCTTACCATACCATTTCTGACCTCTTTCTGGAAGCAGAAGCAATCATCTGGCCACTTTCAGTTTTCAAAAAGGCCACCCATGAAATACCCTGAAATTCCCAGTTGATTTTCCATAGCAAATTTGGGGATGTGCTATTGGCCATTTCTGGGCTCAAATGTTTCTGGAAATAAATATTGTAAATGTTTGTGGGGTCCTAAGAGGAGAGGATGTCCACCTCCCAGTCCTAGTAGTTGTCTACCCCAGGTATTGACACTTGAAGTCAGGTAGGCAAATATAGGATTGCTCTTTTACTGTTTATAAAACTGTATCAAAGTCAATGGGCTGCTAACAAGACATGATTTTACTAACCATCACAACACAGTTGATTAATGTCCTATTAATTTTTGGGTCATCTTGGTTTAGCTGAAAAGTATGCTATAGAAAAAAAATACCCTATTAGGCACTCTTTATTTTCTCCTAGAAGTCTGTGATTGAGCTTAATGATTCCATGACTCAAAATAGTTTGCCTTTCAACAGTCTCCATAAAGAGTATCTGGTGATACTGATGCACTTCATTTGATCTTCATTTGATTTTTTATGCCCTAAATAAACACCTTTCTATATTGATGGCTATGATACTTCCCACTTATTTTTGTAAGCATTTTGACATAATTTGTTTCTTGGCCAAGCTCAATCCTTTGAAATATTGCTGGCTTGGTTGCTGATCTTATCTTATGAAAATATTTAGTCACAATTCAAACTTTGTCAGCATATGATTTTAATTGCAGATGCAGTTTGGTTCTAAATAGTGCTTTTATGACACAGACCTTCACTACAGGGGTTGTTAAGAGGCCATCACTCACTAGATGCCTCATTTTGTAAAAAAAAGAAAATAAAAGAGAATTATTTGGTTATATACATATTGAACTTGCCTGTTCATGAAATCTCCAGGTGGTTTGCAATAAAGTAGAACATAGCAATATGTCCCTCAAACACGGGCAAACATTAATAAGAATAGGCAGGTAAGCGTAGAGGGAGGTAGGATTATACATTGGGTGTATTCTGGTAAGAGGTGATAAGCAGATGTGGTTATCTTTTGCTCTGACCCATGGGCCGCCATTCTGATTCATGCTCAAATCATGCATGCTCAAGAGATTTAGTGATAATGACCACAACCAGTCTCTCAGTGAGTATTGCTCTGCAAAATATGTTACATGGGTTAAGAATGCTTCAGAAATTTGTTCTCTGAGAATTCTGATATAAACTGATCTGGCCTGTATTTCCTGGACAGATCAGAATGTAACTATCCTGTGAATTTTGTGTTATTATTATTTGCCATCAGGTCATCTAAAACCTATGGTTAGTTACCCTAAGAATGAGAGACCTCCAAGAGCTTTGATCATCTGTAGCCCTCTTAAAGTCTTGCAGAATGAGAGTTGCCACTTCCTTTATTGAATCAATCCCTCTGTAATATGATTTTCCTCTTTTCCTAATGCCTTTCATCTTATTAAACATTTTTTTCTGTAAGACATGTTGTCCAATATTCTATATCAGAGAGGCCTAAATACCCTGAAGTTACCAGATCCTGTCTGATCTCGGAACCTAAGCAGAGTCAGCCCTGGTTAGTACTTGGATGGGATAAATCCCTGTGATGCAGCCCCAGTTCAGCCAGCTTCCACCCCTAATAGGACTGGGGAAAAGCTGTCCTTTCCACTGTGGTGGCACCTATTTGGGGTTTCTGTGGTGTGGCATGTGTAAATGTTGTGCTGCCGAAATGCCATGAAACTGGTGCATACGGCTTCCCGGTGGCATGGGGGCAGCATCAGAGTATGCAGCATGTAGATGCCACACCCAAGACAGCACAAAGGGGCAGCCTGCTTTACCCCTAAGTAACCTTTCCAGGCCTGATCCTGTCAAACCTGATGGAAACATCTTTCACGCATGCTTCCAATCAATGTCATACTGAATCTCTTTCTTCCCATACAGTAAAACAGGTTGTGAGGGGAAGTTACCATCATGGCAATAATGTCACAACCATGACTAAGTAGCTATCGTGAATATGGAACAGTACTTAGATTTACTCATCAGTAAATTCATTCAAGAGGGTTGCTACAAACAAGTGAGACACATTACTCCATTGATATCAACAGGTAAATGCCCTATTAGTTTTATTATCCAAGTAACTGAATGGATGGCATTCACTAATATCCCTAGAATTTACCAAAGATACTTCATAGGGAGAATTGCAACATGCATTTTTGCCATATCCAGAGATGCATTGCCTTATCCCTGGGAGCTTGAAAGCAAACCCAGTTTTCTTGGTTTGCCAAACACCTTATATTTTTGTTTGGGTGATTTAATATGCATTTAGTACATTGTTTGGTACATGGACTTCAGCAGAGTTAACCCTTTTATGTGCTGTTACAATCCTCAACAGCTTATTTCTTCACAGCAAACAACTTTTTAGACATCACAAGAGCAGAGCAGGCCAATATACTCCCTGCCCCCTTCCACTCAGCCCTGGTCTGCGGCAACTTTATTTTCTCCAGTCATAGTGACAGATATTTCAATAGAAATCAAAGCTGAGCTGAGTTCTGTATTTTTCCCCACTTGTTCCCCCCCCCCCCCCCCCCCTTTGGTAATGCTGAACTGCAGGAAATCCTGGACAACTGCCCCTTTGCCATCCTTAAAATCTGCCATGGCCCCATTAGCAGCTGTGTCAACATCTTGGTAAGATCTCATTGAGGGGAGGGTCATCAGCCTTTTGTGGGAAAAGCATTGCCACTGAGACACACAGGCCATTCCAATGCTAGCATGAAATGATGAATGTTTCTGAAAGATTCTACTTTTTCATGCAAAGAGGTCCCCACATGCTAGGAAGAGCCTTGTGAATTCTAGCTGGAAAGCCACTTTTGTTCAAGGGGAAAAGAGGATGTCTTCAACAACTTCTTCTTTGGGGATTTTCTTGGTTCATGTTTCCTATAGAAATATTCAGTTCATGCCAGCTAAGAGTGGTGATTTCTGAGGTTTGGAATGTATTTCACTGGGGAAAAGTGAGCACCAAATGACATGTACCTCTGAAAATTGCATGAGTGAAAATGTATGCATTTAACAAAAGCACACAGACATGCTTTTGGCACAGGGAAAGAATACACACAAGAAACCATACTTTAGGAAGACAAATATCAACAATGCATACATTTTGAAAACATGCACACAAATATAGACACAAATCTCCCTGCAGCAAAGGGGAAAAAGGCTAGCAGTAACAGAACTCTGGTGGGATAATTCTGGGATGGTGGGATTTTAGAAACACAACCCAGCTATAACTGAGCCCTGGTGGTGCAGCCATGACGTTGCAAATTCGATCCCACAGGGCTTCAGGTTGATTCATCCTTCCATCCTTTCATAGGTAGGTAAAACCCATGAGTACCCAGATTGTTAGGGGCAATTGGTCTGCACACTATAAACTGGTTAGGGAGTGCTAGTTCACTGATAAGCAATATAAAAATATACTAGCTATTACTTGGTATTGCTATCTCAAGACATGGACAGGCTTATATGAGATAATATGGTCTTTCAGATTACCCGGCCTCAAGCTGTATAGGACTTTGTATGTCATAACCAGTATTTTGAATTATGCCTGGAAACAGAGCTGCTGTAACAAGGGAGCTGTAAACAAACCTGGTCAGTAATCAGGCTGCAGTTTTTCAGACCAGCGGACATTTCTGAACAGTCTTCAGAGGTGGCCCGACATATAGTGCATTGCAGTAATCAAAATGAGATGTACCTAAGACATGCCACTATGTCCAGATCAGACAGCTCAAAGCATGTGCAAATGCACTCCTAGATACTCCAGAAACCTGAACCTCCAGGCTCAGTCTTGGGATTCAGGAATATACCAAACTGTATGTTTAAGGGGAAGTTGCTTTCAGGAAGTCAGTAGGAAAACCTATCCACAACAGCCCGAATCTGTATTCCTTGATTTTTGATTGACCAGGAGCACCTCTGCCTTGTCTGGATTAAGTTCTAGTTTGTTTACCCTTATCCAGTCTATTCAGACATCAGTTCAGAACTAAACCTGCTTCCTTGGGCTGAGGTGGAAAGGAGTAACAAAATTGGGTGCTGACACATTGTAAACCACTTAAAGTGTGCTTTGTTCACTATGAGGAGGTATAGAAATGTAAAGTGCTATTACTAAAGGGCTAAGTGCTAAGTGCTAAGACTAATAGGTTGTTCCATCCTTATCCTTCATTCCAAAGCAAACATTTTAAGCCACACAGTACATCCCTCATCTGCAAAAACTTATTTGAGTGATGTTGATGCAGACTGGCATCAGTGACATATGTTATTTGTACTTTCACAATATCAGTAATACTTCACCTATCACAAAGCTTATGGAGTTGTAGTTGTAGCCCAATACAAAGTGTTGGTGATTACCTTTAAAGCCCTACATGGCTTGGGCCCTTGAGGGAATGCCTATCCCGCCATAATCCGCCCCACACTCTCCAAACATCTGGGAAGAATCTACTTGAGCACCCCAAAATGAGATTAACATCTACTCACCAAAGAGCATTCTCGGCTATGGCCCCAACGATTTGGAATAATCTTCCGGAAGAGCTTCAACTCATCTCTGCCTTGGACGCCTTTAAAAAGGCATTGAAAACCTACCTCTTCCAGAAAGCATACCCCCTGATCTTTTATAGGCTCTAGAAATATGCTACCTCCCGATCAGGAGTCTACCTCAGGTTGTAATAAGTTTTATATTGTATTAATTGTTTTAGATAGAATATGGTTTTATATTGTGATTTTAAATAATTGTTATTAGTATTATTGTTGTTCGTATAATCTGACTGTAATCCCGCCTCGATCCATCGGGAGAGGCAGGACAATATAAATAAAACGTATTATTATTATTATTATTATTATTATTATTATTATTATTATTATTATGTGCGGTGCAAAAAGGCACTTACTGATTGGTCCAGGTTTGAAAAAGCAGCTGTGTCAAGTTTGCTGAACCTAAAGGAAAGCAATCATCAAAGACAGGGAAATGTATAACAGTTCTGACAGAGGCCAGAGGAAGGCTTCACACTATAGGAACAGTCAAATAGTCTAATAAAAGGAGAGGATGTTTATGGTGAGAAATCAGGAAGTGCTTTCAGGAAGTTGGTAGGAAAATTCAGATGAAGCAGGAGAAGGGAAAGCAGAATGCAGACACACAGGGAGAGCTGTTGTTCAGTTACATTTATAGAAAATTGGACTATTATCAACTTTTTGATCTTGAGTTTCCACCAGTTCCTTTCCAATGCATTTTCAAACCCTTTCAGTCTTATCTGGAAAACTGAGATGTTTTGTGGGCATTTTGTCCTTATTGTTTTAGGATGCTGTTCTGAGTGCAGGCAAAGAACACTTTTCTGTCCTGGAGTGAACTTGATAATGGCATAAAACTGAGTCTGAAGTTATTTTGATTTGTAGTCATTTATTTATTTATTTGAATGTTTATATCTTGCCCCTTTTCTGGATTTCTCAGGGTGGCTTACAATAAAATACACTTAAAACAGTACAGTAAATAATTATGAAAGTTTAAAAAGTTAAATTATAGAATATATAAAATGAGCATATAAAATGAGCATTATGCCCATTACTTGCCAATTCAACATCTTGCAAAATGGGTGGAAATAGCAGGAAATGGGTTCCTTTTGCTGTCCTGGAAAATGTTTGTATGTTGTAACATTTACAGCCATTCCTCTGTAGCCAAGGTGGGAATTGTGTGGCTTGTGGGCCTCATGGCCTCCTGAAAGACTCTGCTCCCCTTTTTTCTGATAAAAAAATCTTGTTTCAGCAGCAAAACAAAATTTTAGTGTACAGAATCCTCCCTAACAACCAACTCACCCTGAAATAGCCTGAGAGGATAGCAGAAGTGACATGCATCATGTCCAGTCCTCCCAAACGAGGGCACAGGGATAAATGGCAATGTGTACTACATAACATATTTCAAAATATAGCAGACCAATACTATGAATTTTGGGACACTTTTGTTCATTCTGCCTCAATGTTTTATTGTCTCTTTGATGATGTCTCAAGTCACAAGTGGTAGAATCAGTCAACGGTGCCAATGCTGAATATGAGGTTGAGTGCCTTAGCCCAAACTTTGAAGGTGTTATCCAAGGTGCTGAACCTTTGGGGGCGGTTATAGTTTAGGAGAGTTCCTTTTAAGTTTGGGATAAAACCCAGAGATAATTCATCACTGACATCAAACCCACCAGGCTCCACTGAGTCTTCTTCATTCCTCCACTGGAAAGCAGTTCTGAGTCTAGGCTGTAAGGCTAAATTGTGAACAGTTAACTTGATAGATGTGTCTGCAGATTATAAATATGACAGCTCATGACTCTTAACAAATAAAGCTTTTGCCATGAGCTTGTAAGCATCAAATTGTCTAAACTTGTTAGAAGTTTAGTCTCTTCTTGAAGGGCAAAATAAAAATGAATTGTTCTTTCCATACTGGCATAATATGGACAAGATGAATGGTTATTGTTAAAACAACAACAACAATTCCTCCATAAATCTTCCCATCAGAGATCAAAGGCAAGGAACTAAGGAGCCTAGGAAATTGATGATAAGACACTTTATACACTAGGTAGTATTTATATTATTCAGGAAACTGTCCAGCTCAGCAGACAATATCCTTTTAAAAAATTTTTTAAAATGGTATCATTTTACTTGAAGCACAATTTACTCACTTGCTTCCAGGGTCAAAATTTCGAACCCTGTTGGATAATTGACATGGTGTATATATGTCTTAAAAGAATATTCTCTGTGTTATTGTTTCCTTAGGTGTGGTCTGTTAGGTCCTAACAATGACCCACCAGCTTCCACTCATTTGTTGAGCAGACTAGGCAAGAATTGTAGCAGTACAATCTTATGCATGTTTCCACCAAAGCCCTGGGAAAATGCTTTTCTGTGGCTCCACTAAACATACTAGCAGATGGATAGGTGTGTTGAAAATTGCAACTTCACCCACCTATGCCCTGATATTCGTAATTTTTAAAAATAATCTTGTGTCTGCTGAAAGCAGCTACTCCTATCTTTATTATCCCACATGCCTCTAGGGAAGAAACCAATTCAGACCCATTTTAAAAAACAATTCTACTACTACTTTAGGGAGAAAATGCCACAGAAAATAGTGGCTGCATGAATCCATCTTGAAAGGTACCAGCCATTTAGATTCATTCAGCAACTTTGTGCATTCTCCTGGGCCTCTGAGTGATTTTCAGTGCCATCCATGATGGTATTCTTCTGACTAAAAGAATACCATCTGACTAGAATGGAACTAGGAAATGTAGTATCATGGTATCTGAAGTCTTTTCTGGAAGAATGAGTCCAGAAGGTGGTGCTGGGGGAAATAGGTCTCCCCTGTGCTTTTCAAAATCAACATGAAAGTTATGGATATTATTCATGTTGTATATTGAAGATCTAACTCATTATTTATTGGTGTGCCCAATTTATAAAGATATAAGAAATGCCTTATACAAAAACTTAGGGTTGGATATCATTCATGTTGCATATTTATTTTATTTAATTAAATTATGTAAGGATCCCATTAAAGTTGCAGCTTTGGGGATTCCTTTGGGAACCATGAATGCATTACTTTGTGTGTTTGCTTGTTTGTTTTACTGTGCTTTGGTTATGTGCCTGGTGATTTTCTTTCTTTTTAAAACATTTTCTTTGTTGATTTGTTTCAAAGGTACATGTGTTCAACATGTTCATACAGAATGTTTAGACACAAATAATATGGCAAAATAAACATTAACATTGAAGGTTCTGCAAGCTTTCTTGTGAAATATATATCTTGGATACCCATGCTATTGTGCTATTTCATTCAGGAAAAAACTCTAAAATGTTGTCTTTCCCGTTTCAACCAGTAATGAATTGCCACATTAATATTTTAAGTGACATCAACTAAATTATGTCTTTCCAAAATGATCCTATAAAGGATACAAGTCAGAGGTGTTGCCTTTTATACATTTGGGGGGTGGACACCATGTTTCCATAAACTGATCTAGTCTGTCTTAATTTTATATGAGCTTTCGGATGTGACCATGTTTTATTTTTGTATGTATTTTGACACTCAGATTTTCTGTTTTGTATTTTGCAATTTGTATTGTGCATTTCTTGATACGGTCAGCTGACTAATCAATAAACTTGTTGTTGTTGTTGTTGTTGTTGTTGTTTAGATCTGTTGGAATATTTGTTTCACTGGAAAGTTTTTCATATAGTGCAATAGCCCATACACAGTTGAACCAAGCCCAGATATTTCATTCAGACAATGTTTTCCCATGTTTGAATATTTCTAGCCAGGGTGCCATAAAGATACAAAAATTAAGTACCCACAAAGCAAAGAAAGGTCTGAAACAGATGTGCAAAAAGTGCCAGCTTCAGGCCAGGTTGGAGGCATGGCATTTACACTAAGCACACCCTGAATGTGGCTGGAAGCTGCATTGAGCCAGCCCCAACCCGGAAGAGTGGGCACAAAAAGGAGTGGCCAAAAGCTGCTTCTTGCTAGCAGTTGGGTTGAGGACTGTGGCAGTGGCCAGGCATGCACGGTTGCCATGGCCCTTCCATGACTGGCACCAGTGCAGCCACACACCATGCTTTCAGCTCCATCTGCATGACCCCAGAATTTTACTGACCATAAGAACATTTCCAGAATTCATGCTAGGCTTTTGTAAAAGCTTGTATACTCTTTTGTGAATTTTGCAACTGTCTAAAGAAAGTGTGACACTAGAACAGACTTAAGTTAATTTAGGTAATACTGGAGAGGAAGTGACCTATAAAGAGTATTTAGGAAAGTGTATGGTTTAGATAGGCTGGAAGAGATGGATATGGATTCAGCATCTTATACTTGTTCTGGTACTTCCCAATTGGAAGATCCTTAGCTATCTTTTCTGCCTGTCCTTTGGGTGACTAGTGCTGCTGCTGGATGCCAGGATGATCCAAAATGTCAGATGAAGGAGCAGATCTTGCCTGCATCTCTGAGAACTGGGTGGAATTGCCGTGAAGAAGAAGTGGTCTGCAGCATCACTCTCAGTGTGGTCATAAATTGTATAATATCTTTATGTCACTCCAGTGAAACTGAAAATGACATAACAATTTTAATATATTTTTTTTTAAAGACAGGAGATGGGTTTTAATTCTTACCTCTCAAATTTTTCAGGGTTTGCGGGAGTAGTGACTATGTTTTTTCTTCTTCTGGCAGTTAGCTGTTTTGCAGTATATTGTGGCTGCAAAAATTGAGCATATTTTAAGGAAGTGCTGGGGGCAACAAAACCAGGCTCCTGGGGCTGCATCTATTCTGTGACACCCACTTCACCAAGTGTGCAAAAGCTTTTGTTATGACTTCTTTTTCTCAGGAGTATATCATACTCATTGTTGCCCCCGATCCAGGCATGGGCAGGGGATGTGCATGACTTAGTGAAAACACATTTTATCACTGCTATACTGTCCTCGAGGCATCCCTATGCCACCGCCTGACCCTAACCCATCCTTGAGCCAGGCTCAGGCAGGTGAATTTTGAAGGACAGAAGCTTTCCGGCTGGGCAAAATCATGCGGCTGAACCCGGATCAGGGATGGGTTATGGTTGGGTGATGGCAGGGGGACACCTTAAGGACAGTATAGTGTGTGATAAAATGCGTTTTCACTTGGTCATGTGCATTCTCTGCCTGTGCCCAGATCGGGGACAAAAGTGAATGTGATAAACTCCTCAGTCTCAAAGGTGCTATAAGATTTCTTTGTATACCGATATTCCACACTAACTTGGCTATATCTCTGAATTCTAGTTTTTAGAAGAAATCAATGCATAGTTTGCTTACTTTATTTCTTGCAAGCATACAGCAATTCTAAAATATTGACTCTGAGGAAAACATTTATTCACTGAAAATAATTGTTTCATATTTGATTAAAATATTCTCCGACATATTTTGGACAACACATTTTCTGGTTTGGATTTATAGTGTTGTTTTCTTTAGTATGATATTACTCGTTAATATGAAGGGGGACAAGGAGAGCGACATATGATTTTTTTTTCAAAATCCAAACTACGTTACAGACTCCTAGATGTCAAAAGTTGAACTTAAAGAAATTTAAAGTTGATAGTGATCATCTCTCTAAATAAGAGCACATTAGTTAAAACCATCGGATTGATTTTAATAGACAACAGATATCATTCACTAGTTTAAAAATAGCTAATAGACAAAAACAAATCATTAACTAATATAATCTAAACTCACTTTCCTCAGTGGAAGACTGCAGTGGGATTTTTCTGCTGATATTTCTTCCCTGTTTTCAAATCTCATTTTTGGCCATTTGCTGGAATGTTTGGCTTGGTATGATCAACATATAAATAAAATATGCTATGATTTTAGCGTTATTTGGTAAAATCTCTCAAGTGGAAGATATGGCAGAAGTGTAAAATGTTTGTTTGATTCATCATCTGCTAGTTACATTAATGTTAAGATTTCAGAATGCTAGTTGTCAACAAAAGGGGAAAATAATGAAGGACTTGGTCTTAAAGCAATCTTTGTTTTATAAAGTGTGTATATCAGATTTATGCTTTCTGGATATTGAGCTATTGAAATGGTCTGAAAAAAACATTGGCCAAAACCACAGAAACCCAACCATTCTGGCATAATAAAGACATTATTATTTCCATCAAATTAATCAATTGGACATGAATGAGCATATTTTCCCCACAGGATCTCAGAAAGTCACAGTGTCAAATGATTTGTAATATCTCACATTTTAGAGGCAAAGACGTTTTATTTGACCAGTTCTGTTTCTTTAAAAGCAGCCACCAGATGCCTTTCTAAAACCATTAGATTTTCTCTGCAAAGTTTTGATTATCTATGCATATCTGCTTATTGGTACTATATTGTTAAATAGATCATGGGAGCAAAGAATTCTTAAGATTCCTATCTGTCTTTACCTTCTCTCCTGTTATCTTGATGAAATGTCCCCCATTATGTTGTGAGTATATTTGTGTGTAGAAAGTTCATATGATATGTAATGTAATGAAGGACTTGTAGCAGTTCTTACATAAAGTTGTAACAAGATATAAAACTGCAACATATCAAAACAGAACTACATAATTGGTAATTTCACCAAAAAAATTGAATGGTTCCCCCCGACATACACCCTCAAAAATGTCCCAATTTTGCTTCTTTTCTCTCACCAGGGGACAGTGATGTTCAGTTTGGCAATATCCTACATTTTAATGTTTGTGAGTGAGTGGCTGCAGTACAGGCATTGAACCACTGCGCCACCAGAGCGCTGGATATCTCCACAATGCTGCAAAAATATGATCCATTAGCACGAACCCCACTAATGTAAAGCTCTGAGAGGATTCTGGCCTAAGTCTCTAATTTAAAGTGAAATTTTAGTCTGCAATAGGCGTTAGCCCTTTTACTCTTACAACAAGCAGGGCAGACTCCTAATAACAGGAATTTGGCCCAGCATTTACTGTATGATTTAGCCAACTGTATGTGTGTTTGTGTGTATTATAGGAGGGGTAATATTTCTTTTCTTTTCTTTTCTTTTCTTTTCTTTTACTCTTAATTATCTTTGATATACCAGAGAACTGGGTAAAAAATATTTAATGTGTTTAGAATAAAATAATCATGGAATAGCACAATAATGTGGCTACAAGGAACCACATTCCCTGATCCAATTCCCTAAATGTAAACCACACACCAGATGTAAACTGTTCATGTAGATGCTTGTCCAGAGTCCCCAGAGAAGGAGATTCCATGAATTCTATAAGCAACTTTTTAATACTGACAGCTGTTTTGAGGCTTGGGGAAGTTTAGTAACATTATTTAGCTGAAAATGCAGAATTAAAACCCATTTCTGCTTATCCTCCATGGAGAGGGGGATACTTTTACACCTTCTCTGTGGCACAAGTTGTACAGTTGGCCTTCTTCTCCCATGGACTTGCCATCTGTGGAATGGAGCATCCACAGATGGCCCCACCTGTTTCTCCCCAATGGTGGCACATGCATATGGCTGCACCAACACAGTTGGATGGGTCATACAGCCATTGAAAACCATGAAACTTGAATGGGGGTCCAGAACAGAACCCCTGCCAATATGAAGAGCCTACTGTATTTGAAAACTAGTCTCGTTCATCCACGGTTTCCCACTTTCATAAACTTCTCTCAAATATTATCATGTAACATAGAGGTGAAAACGGTGCCTCTTCCAGATTCTGTTGGTCTCACTCCCCATCAGTCCTACCCAGTATATGCAAGTGTGAGGAATGCTGGGAATTGTAATCTAACAACATCTAGAGACAAGTACTTTGCCCAATCTGTTAACTGTAGTATAAGAGTTTCTAAATACTACTTTTATAAATCTTCCCCCTTCCCTGTTTTGAGCAACATAGGATACAATGATCATTCTATTGTATTCCAGTCTGTTTTTAATGTATTTATTGCACTTCCACTTTTATCTGCCTTTCCTCCAAAGAACTCAAGGTGGTGTCTATCTGTGCTACTCAAAGTGAACCAGTGCCAGTCCACAAGTGGTTGGCTGCCAGTACGTGGAAGTTTCCAGGGAAGAAAGAAGTACTGTAGATGGACCAAGTTGATACAAATAGGCACGGGATCAAACACATAGGAAGGGGCACTGCCAATCTTCGATAGAGGAAATCTGTACCTAGTTCTTCCATCTCCATCTTATCCTTTCTTTTCTTCTTCTTTTTGTATTTTTTTAAAATCATTACTATCCTTTTTGACAGTTGATGTTCTCATGTTTTCTCTTGGGGCCACATAGAAATATGTGCTTAGCTATGGGGGACTGAGTCATAACCTTTAACTTACAGATAGTTGGAAATCAGCCTTTGTTCTTCAAGGGAGCCAAGATCCGAAAAGATCATCAGTGAGGAATTTTGTATATAGAGATTCTGCCAGCTCAAGAGTTGCAAATTTAAGATTTTGAAAGGACATTTTTATGGCATCATTCTTTCAGTTCAGCTAAATTAACACTGCTTCAGTGGGGAATTCAGCAAGCACATGTTAATGTAGCTAAACTTATTTTTTAAAAGCCCTCTAAATAAAGTAATAAAGTAATAAAGTAATATGAATAATACAGATGAGTAATATATTAAAAACAGACTTCCAGGAAAAAAAGTGTTCACTTGAATGTACAGAAGGCTTAAATATACTGATTTTTTACATCTGTCAGATAGCAAGTGTGGCATGGTGATTTGAACATCACACTATGGCTTGGAGAGCAGGATTTGAAACCTCACTTGCCCATGAAAACCCACTGGATGACTCTCAGCCTCAAAGGAAGGCAAAGGCAACCCCCCCACCCCTTGAACAAATCCTGTCAGGAAAACTTTGTAACAGGGTTGCCAAAAGCAAAAAAATTACTTGAAGGCACACAACAACAATAGTTATGCAGAGGCAACACACTGAGAAAGAGTTAAGATGCAATTTTTGTTCACTTTCTTCAATAACAGACACACATTTGCAAATAGTTTATGTCCAGATTAACCATTTCATCTATTTTTAAAACCTGTTCCTAAACACAGAATACAAGACATTTAAAAAGGAAAAGTATAGCCTAATTTAGAATTACAATAAACAATTGGGTCACTTTGGGGTATTTTCCAGCTGATTTCAGCAAATTGTAGTACAGCCCTAATATATGGTTTTATAGAATGTTTAAGCAAAATAATTCTATTACTTCATATTTAAAGATATTTGGATTCTGAAATTCAAGCACATAGAAATGAATAACCACCATTACAGATAGCTTCAGGTGTTATTTGCCTCACTTGCTTTCACATAAGCAGGGGAAGACCGAACCTGCCCCTATTGTGGTCACTTTCTCCAAAAGCAAAATGATGTGTCTAAAGGGGAGTTTGTATGGCTGTTTTTGTGGATGGTTTCAATATGAGCACAATCCCTGAAGAAGAAAGTTTTCCCAAAATTCACACCCTTCTTCATATAGTAAAATGTTTTTTAAAAATAAATAAATAAATTGAGAGATGCTTTCTGTCTAAACTGAAATATCTATCCATCCCCTGTAACAACACCTACAAGATAAATGTACAAAACTGAATGCAAACTGAACAGGAGTCAATGGTGTGATGTGGCAGCAAAAAGAATGCCAATGTGATTGTAGTGTGCATCAACAGGAGTATAGTGTCTTGATCGATGAAAGGAATAGTACTACTCTATTCTGCTTTGGTCAAAGTTCACCTGAAATACTGTGTCCTGTTCTGATCATCACAATTGAAGAATATTGTCAAGCTGGAACGTGTCTAGAGGAGGGGACCAAAATGATGAAAACTCTGGAAACCATACCCTATGAAGAGTGGCTTGGGAACCTGGGTATGATTAGCCTGGAGAAGAGAAAGTTAGAAGATGACATAATATGTTTAAATATTTGAAAGGTTTTCATATTGAAGATGTAGCAAGCTTATTTTCTGCTGCTGTATAGCAATGGAGCCAAGCTACAGGAAAAGAGATTCCATCTAAACATGGAATCTTTTTTCTGTAGCTTGAGTCCATGATGGTGAGAGCTGTTCAATAGTAGAATACACTGCCTTGGAGTGTGATGGAGGCTTGATGGCTATCTGTCGGGAGTACTTAGATTGTGTATTCCTGCATGGCACAAGGCTGAACTGGATGGCCCTTGTGGTCTCTTCCAACTCTATAATTCTATGATTGCTTGATTCTATGAGTTGTCTCATATTTTTATTGACTTGAATTTGTATCATTTCTAACATCTGTGATGAAAAGAGATAAGGTCTTTCTGTTTTTTTTCCTTCTGGCAATCTTATCTGTTTATATTTTTCAGCTAGAAGGATTATTCACAGAACCAATATTTCATTTGCACTGAGATGCAGAAAAAACAACAGCAGGCTCAACAAATATTTCAATGAATGATAAAATGCAAAATCACACTCATGACAAGAGTCAGCAAAATACATCTGCATGCAAACTGCTTCCATCTTAATCTAAAATGTTGGTTGCCTTTAAAACATACCAGATACCTCATTACCACTTTCCCGTTGATGAGCTGACTTTCTGAAAAGGTTCCTATCAGAAAAGGAAGGTTTAATTTTCTAAAAATAAAGTCATGTACAGTGCCCCCCCACGTATGGGGAAAAATGTGTATGGTGTGTGTGTGTGTGTGTGTGTGTGTGTGTGTGTGTGTGTGTGATCCATGGATGCAGAATCCAGAGTATGGATATGTCTGTATCAATCATTAATCATTGTGGGCTGACTGTATTAATCATTAATCAGGTTCCTCAATGACTTCTGTTCAGAGACAAACAGCCAACCAGCAACCATTGCAAGTCCCATGCTTTGCCTTATTCCTTAATAAGAACAATTTTATATAAGAATCATGGGCTCAGTTATTCTAAGTTCAAAAGTGAAATCAGTGATGATCCCTTCTGGGTTTTTTAAAAACTTGGTGGGTTTTTTTGTGAGTATTTTTTGGTAATGACCCTGTTGTTGTTGTTGCTCTTGTTCTGTGTCTTGAAGTCATTTATGACACAAGGCTTTCTGGAGTGTGTGAGTATATGACTCACCCAAGATCACCCACTGGATTTCCAAAATCCAGCAAGGAATCAAACCTTGGTCTCCAGAGTCCTACTGTCAAACCATTACACCATGCTAGCTCTCATGACTCCACAACAAAATGCAGAGATATAGGATGGTTGACACCTGGCTTGAAAGGAGTACATGGTGAAAGGATCTAGGGGTCTTAGAGGGCCACAAACTAAACATGTGTCAACAATGGGATACAGTAGCCCCCAAAAGCTAATGCAATTCTAAGCTGTGTCAACAGAAGTACAGTGTACAGAACAAAGGAAGTAATGGTATCACTCTATTCTACTTTATTTATAGCTTACCTGGGTCTCTTTCACATTACACAATTATAGCATTATGTTCCACCTTAACCATGAGAACATCCTATGGAATCCTGGGATTTGCTTAACCATTGAGCTCCAGGGCCTCAGCAAATTATAAGCTCCAGGATTCAATAGGATTATATTATGTAGTTAAATTAGAATATAATGCTGCAATTATGTAGTGTGAAAGGGACTCTGGAATTCAGTGTCCAGTCATTGGTACTACAGTTAAAGAATCAAATTCGGAAACTGGAACCTGTCCAGAGGAGGCTGACCAATATGAGGAACAGCTAATGGAACTGAGTACATTCAGTCTGGAGAAGAGAGGTTTAAGACGTGATATGAAAATCCTTTTTGAATATCTGAAGGAATGCCAAGTAGAATATCTGTTTTTCTGCTGTAGGGAATAAGATGTGAACCAATGCATTCAAATCACAAGAAAAAACATTAGGAACAATTTCCAGAAGGTAAGACAAACCACCTTTGAGTATTGGTTGTCTACAAAAACCCTATGAGTCAAATGATCATACTATCACACCACATTGGTTTATGAAGATAATATGTCTCTGTGTGTATGCGCCTTCATGTTGCCTATCAAGATATGATGGCCTCATGAATTTCATAGGATTTTCTTAGGAAAGGAATACGCAAAGATGGTTTTGCCAGTTCTTTTCTCTGAAATATAATCTACAGCATTTGGTATTTGTTGTTGGTCTCCCATCCAAGTACCAATCAGGGCTGATCCTGCTTAGCTTTCAAGATTAGAAGAGATCTAGTGCCTTCAGGGTATTTAGGCCAACATTTTTTGGAAACAATCTGAAAGACTCCTCTCTCTCTCTCTCCTCACACACACACACATTACTCACTCACTCTCTGTGTGTAATGTGTGCATCCATCACAATATAACAGCTTACCCTGGATTCTGGGCACCACAATCAAAAAAGATGTTGACAAACTGGAATGTGTCCAGAGGAGGGTGACTAAAATAGTGAAGGGTCTGGAAACTATGTCCTATTAGGAGAGACTTAGGGAGCTGGATATGTTTAGCTTGGAGAAGAGAAGATCAAGAGGTGATAATGATAGCCCTGTTTAACTATTTGAAAGGATGTCACACTGAGGATGGAGAAAGCATTTTCTGCTGCTCCAGAGACAAGGACATGGAACAATGGATCGAGCTACAGGAAAAGAAATTCCACCTAAAAACAAGGAGGAACTTTCTGACAGTAAGAGCAGTTCAACAGTGAAACACACTCCCTGTGAGAGTGGTGAAGTCTCCTTTGGCCATCTTTAAACAGAGGCTGGATGTTCATCTGTAGGGGGTGCTTTGTTTGTGTATTCCTGCGTGGCAGGGGATTGGACTGGATGGCCCTTGTGGTCTCTTCCAGCTATATAATTCTATGATTCTTTAAGTCAGTGTTAGGCAATGATTGCTGTGGGAAGGAAGCCGCCCAAGAAGACAACAACACAGAATTGGAGGAAAAGGTCACAACTTTATTAACAAACAGCACAAAGGGTAGGGTTGACCCAGAGCATAAGGTCTGCATCTGGAAACATCAATCAGCACGCTGGTTGATTGATGTAAGGTTGCTTGGTCAGGACAAAGCATTGGGATGACGTAGAGGCAATGGAAATGCTCTCTCACATATACTCAACTGGTCAATTGTATATTCCAATAAGCCCCTAGTCACCGGGAGATGTTCACTTGATGTGGCCCCCGCAGTGGCCACACCATCAGCCCTCAGCATTCCTGGGGCCAATGGACTCCCGAGCCAGTGCTACGAAGCCCTGGAAACCACATCCACCAGATCCAGGACCTATGCTGCTGCTCTAAAACAAAGTTGTGACAAAAACACCCTAGCCAAGGGAGGGAGGGTGGGAAAGTTGAGCTAAAACAGTGCCGGATGGCGCGCGGCACGGCCTTAAATAAGCCTACCCACCAATAGGGGGCCTGGAAAAAGTGGAGGCACCGCCTGCCAGGCCCCTATCACCCATAGGCTGTGCTCAGTTGTTCAAGCCAGCCAATCATGGCCTCTTCCTTTTTGCAATGCAAACTGAGACATGTAGTCCCAGCACCCATCTGCTAATGGCAGGCCTTCTCACTGGCCCAAAGGCTGCTGGGGCGAGACAGGCCTCCACAACTGTGGAGACTAGGGAGGCTTCTGCCCCAACAACAATGACGGCCTGGTAAGTTGGTTGCCATCATTTCCCATGGTAGCAGGGTGGTAAATACACTCTGAGATATAGACAAAACCTTTAAAGAATCTATACAAAGAATCTAACTGGGGCACCTTGGACAAAATGTTTAAAGTTTGAACTAAAACACAGACAGATTCACTGCACCATTGACATGGTGGCCACTAACTGTCCCGGAAAATAAAGCAAAAACCTCAGCTAGTACAGGCACAAAAATGTGTTGGACTTGGATACCATCCTATATTAGATCTAACAGAGCACAACTGCACAGCAATGGGATTTCCATCAACTGTGCACAAATTGATTCTTATACAAAAAGAATAATTGCTTTACTCATATTAATATGCTGTCTTTATGTGTTTTCATATGCTTGATGAGCAATTGTGAGGTTCTTTAGAAACACTAAAAAGCAGCGATGTTTCAAAAACTCTAGGGTTACTTTGCACAATAGGCAAGATTTTTTTTTTTGTGTGTGTGTTCTTCCAGATTTTCTCCTGATGAAAACTTGTGCCAGAGTTCAGTGAAACTGATTCACCTCTGGGTATTGTCAGAGAGTATCCAGGAACAGTTTGTTCTTTAACCTATTGATTTACCAAAGGCCACAGTGGCAGCTTCCTGACTTGTAGCTTTTGTAAAAATAATATTACAAGCTGCCTCATAAATGGATGCAGTTCGAAGCAACACAATCCTCTTATCCCTTCCTACCAAATACTACTCCCAGCAATTTTTTCCATTCCAAACCAGCCCAGCTGTTTTTAACCATTTCTTTACTGCTTTGCAGCTTGAAATATTCTTTCAGGGCAAAAAAAATAAAAATAAAATAAGCATAAGGCCTTTGAACTTTCAACTCTGAATCTTCATCAGTCAGCCTTCCATCTACTTAAGCTTGTAACAGAGTAAAATAGAGATCCCTTGTTTAGCAGTGCCTCTGTTTTTTCCCCATTTTCTGTACCACTAAAAGAAAAATTAGACTTTCACTTACCAGATGACCTCTAGAAGTCAAATGCAAGCTAAATAGAAGTGTAAGTTATATGAACTTGCAGCTGCCAGACATTTGCTAGGATGAAAGGGTAAAGAAACAACTCATTTATTAGGATGTTAAATTCTTTCATTTTTCTTTGAAAGGAAAATCTGTGTTTTACTGGTCAAATTATGTCAATAGAATTGGGATCTCTCCTTACCAAGCAAAGTTACCAGCCATGACATAAGCTTTTTTCATTGTTTCTCCTTTCAACTCAACTTTTGACTCATACCTGCCGAATCTCCCTAGGAAATTACGGTTCATTCAGAACCCTATTGTAATGGTGGGGTGAGACTGGGTGTTGAGAATGCAGGCATTGACTTCACTTGTGAGCAGACTTAACCAATTCATTGGATTTCCAGTGGAGCTACCTTCGAATTTGAGTGGTGGAGGGTCTTAACCAGGAGGGTATATAACAATGTAAAGTCCAAAGTACTAGGAGTTCAAAGCTCACTGCCTGACTCAAAATAAACACATGGTACTTTGCTGTAGACCTGTTTTTTCAAAGGGCAATGCCAGAAGAAAATCTGTCTTTCACAGACACGAATGATTTTAGAGCCACGCTGTCCTATGTGTTACAGACAGTGAATAATTGATTTTTAGGTGTATCTTTGAAAGGGAGTGATTGGATACAAGGTCTCTTGGTTGGCTATCATCTGTTGAAAGCCTTTTCCTTTGGACACATGTGACTATAGCTTCTTTTACTCACAAAGGGTTGCTTTCCTATAGAATGACATTTTCTTAGGATGATCTATTTACAGCAGTATTAGCAAGCACATGAGTTAGCAGCTATAGATCAAGCCAGAAAAATGTCAAAGGTTGCATAATTTGATTTGTAGCACTCATTGTTTCCCATCAAAGATCAGAACCTAGAAGTGAAATTTCTGGAATTCTTTGTTTTCCAACTGAGAATGGTATGAAGAGTGCTTTCAACAGAATATAGAATTACCTTTTCTCCCTTAAATGAGCTGTTTTTGTTATCAAGTCTTTTCCTTTGGACTCTTTGCCCTTTCTCCTTCATTTTTATTTATGAGTGTCATAGATGTATCCTTGAAAGACTGATTTCCCTATTGGTGAAAATCTTGAGTCCTAGTGGGCTGCTGTCCCTTAAATAAATATACTCTAGTAAATAAAGTCATTGCCACAATTTTGTAATTCTCCTTAGGGAGGACTCAAATTAGCCTATGCAGAAGGAAATCAGAAAAACAATGAGTTTATTTTGGGAGGTGCTCATGGCAATTACTAGAATAAGGTCAGAGAAAAACATAATTTTCTAATAGAAAACTGATGGTGTTCTACTAGTTTTGTGGCATGTGTGTTTCTGTTGGCAAAGCCATAACAAACAGGTTTCCTCTTCATCCTGCTACTCATAGTATGTCTCAAATCCTACACTGTGTAAAGGATTTCTATAGGAATAACATGTATGATACAAACATAGTGGATTAACCTGAACCAGAAATACTTCATCTCACTGATTTCACCATAAACATATGCAATGGACAAAAGGACACTTTAGATAAGGGTGGCTAGCTAGGACAGATGATGTAATGAATAGTGGATACACCTATTAATTCATCAGGGTGCAATTCTTTACTAATTTTCTTCTTTGAAAAGCAAAAAGCAATATTAGCAATTTTTTCTTGCTGCAACAAGTTTTGAAAACTTGGGCCTCAAACAGATGGGCCAAAAGAAGCGGTTTCGGGCAACTTTGGGGATGTGGCATTTATATGATGCACACCCGTAAAGTTACAGCAAACCACACCACAGCTGCTCCAAGGAGGGGAACAGTCAGACAAAAAAGAAGCTTAATTTTTCTACTCTTTCCTGGAGGATGTGCACTTTCGACCCTGCATATAAACTCACCAAAAACCAGAGTGGTCATAAACGATACTATACTAACCCTATTTATTTATTTATTTATTTATTTATTTATCTCTCTCTCTCTCTCTCTCTCTCTCTCTCTCTCTCTTTTCCCAGGACTGGAACCCTCTGCATATAAACATACTGATTCAGGTCCACATTTAAAAAGGACAGAGCCACTGTACCCAAGTGGTGAGGTGGCAATGGGAAGACGCAAAAGTGTGACACCTCAATACAGCACACACAAATCAGACAATACAAGAAGCGGTGCGGGGTGAAGGGGGGATGATTATACCTTGCTAGCATCTTCATAGGCACAGCTCTGCTCCAATGCCCTGTCCTGGTGGAGGGCTACACATGCGATTGTGTGGAAGTTCAAAAGGACGGCCATCCAATGGGATGGCAGTGACCCCATGGTTTGTTCCTGTGTACAAGGTCCACTGTCCTGGTCCACTCTGCTACAGCACATTCCTCCTTGCTGTGCCTTCATGATGTCCCAACCAAATCAACAGTACAACACATCATTGCTGAAATACCTCCATAAAAAACAGAAATGTTCCAAATATTTCTGAATGGAAATTTAAGTTTAAGTCTATTTAGCTTCTTAAAGTTGTTAGGAAGCACCATGCAAAGATTAAAACACTGTTGTTTATTTTTTTTTAATGTCATGGCTTAAATATTATGTTAACTCAAATCTGATTTAATATGTGGACACACAAGAACTTGATTCAATATTTCCTGTTGGCTGGGAGCAGTGGCATCCTCATCCCTGGTGTCACCCAATATGGGGGGGGGTGCTGCTGTGGGGGTGGGAGCTAAAAGGGTGCACTTAGGCCTGTCCTTCATGGTGATGGCAGAGGCCTCCTTGTGAGGAGGCCTCTGCCACCACAGCAAAGCTTGAAAGGGGCACCCAGGCTTCTCCTATGCTGCTACAGTGGAAGCCACTTCCTGAGGAGGCCTCTGCAGGAATGCCAGAAAACATGTGTTTGACCTTTCTCATCCTACATCAAGAGAAGAAACCAACTTGGTGTCACTCTTCTTCTGAGGTATCACCCAGTGCAGGACACAGCCCCCACAAACTCCTAGTGATGCTACTGGCTGGGCGGTTTCAGTCTTGAGTGAACAACATGTACTCACTAGATGGTTCTCATAGAAAAAGTAGTGAGAAGACATTGTTCAATTGCTAACATTTAGATTACATTTAACATTTAGATTGGGTTGATATTTAATTTAACATTTAATTTGGTGTACTCTTCCTTTGGTTAAAAACAGCAATAACACAATGCAGCTACTTAAAATATAAACATGGCCTAGTGTTCTTCATTATTGGAATTTCCTAATCTGTGCACTGAACAGAGCTTGAAAAAGTTAACTTTTTGTGTTATAGCTACCACATTCACCCTGTTCAGCATGGTAATATCTCCAACTACTGTATATCTACTGTGTGCTTTAATTTAAGGTTGTTGCATTTGGCTAAATCCAACTTGGTGCTTGAAGGGCAGCTGTTACTTTGTCCTCCATCCGAAGTGTGTCCTGAAACAACAGAAAATAGAAAGAGTTTGCAAGAAAACATCTCCTAACACTGGCCATGGCTTAAAATTTGTTTTTGAAGATCCTCTACACATTCAATCTGTGAAGGGGAGGCTAGGTTGGTGGGAACAAAATACAGAGCCTTATTTCTTATGGCACCTTATTTCTTCCTAGCGGTATTAGGCTGACTTTTTCTTCATTTAGTTTAATGTAGACTGATGTTCATTCTGCATAGCTTTTGGCTAATTTTACATGTATCAATGCTGATCTTTTTATAAAATTTTTTAGTTCTCTTCTGTTCTTTGCTCTTCTCTCTCTCTCTCTCTCTCTCTCTCTCTCTCTCTCTCTATATATATATATATATATATATATAATAGATGAAAGCAGGCATGGGAACTGTGCAATGGTCTGAATGTTACTTCAAGTCCTTACTGTTGACTGTCCCCACTATGGCTGCTTTAGGCTGCAGTCTGACAACATCATGGGAGCACACAATTCCACTCCTGCTTTAAAGTTGTTGTTTTTTAAATCACTTGGAGGACTTTTCTAGGCTGAAAGATTGCTCATAAATAATTTTATAAATATAAAGATAAACTTATAAAATAGGTCTCTGAAGTAAAGCCACCTATTTCAAGCACAACTGATACTTTCATCCTCTTACCCATATAACCCAGCACCACCTCTTTGACTTACATTCATGGCTTTGCCAGTGGACTTTCCTAGTAGTCAGTAAAGGAGACAAGAAGTGGATAAGAACCTCCTACAAACTCCCCCAGAATTTCTTTGCTTTTTGGGTAAACTATGTCTTTACGTCTTTACCCTTAACATGGCTCCATGAATCTTAGTTTGGTTTGTTAGCTGCATTTCCTAAGAAAATTGGTAGGTTCTGTCCTTTTACCCTAACAGCTCTTTGCAAATCTTCATGAATAGGACAGAACTGCTTGTAAAAAGCCCTTGTGGCTTTCCTGCCAAAGAAGGGAAAGATCACCTCATGTGTATGCTTTAAAGTTTTTTGGCATTCTAGTCAAACAGCAATAATCTCTTTCTAGGAAAAACAATAACTATTTGTTGCAAAGGTTTAAAATGACATTTCAAAAGTCAAGATATCAATAATGAAATAATAAATAGAATTACCCCTGAGGCAAAAATGGCCAGAGCCACTCTTATATTTTCCATTAAGAATCATCTGACTTTACCAAAACAAAAGGCCAACTTTTTCAGATTTGAGTTATTCAGTTCATAATTTTTCTTCATGCTATGCTTCATTTTCAAATATAAAATAAAAATGAGGAAAGTAAATTTACTCATGCATTACATGAAGTACAAATTAGGACGAATGAGTATGGTTTTGACTCAGAGTTGTTTCTTCTTTGCCTAGGACTGATTGCTTTCATGCATTCTCCATAGGACCGAAATAATGTGTGTGTGAAAGTATCCCACAGAAACTTTACACATAGGTGATTCAGGAAGATCATTTTAAGGGACTTTAAAAAAAACCCAACAGCAACACACACATTCAAAATCCCATAATCCACAGCTTTGAAAACTTGGTTTGAGTCGAAAGTTAGAACTAAAGATCTTTCTGTGCAAGGCCCAGTTTTCAACTAGAATTGATAATAGCTTCCTGAAATACTTCATGTTTAAAATAGAAGGAATTAAAAATAAATCTTTTAAGGTTTCAGAACAGGCTGAATGCCTGTTCATTCACTTCCTTGTCCTGTTATGATAGACTCGCCAGTTTTGCACCACTTCTTACTTTTTTCTTGATTAGCTATGCTTAGAGGCAGTTTATATTTGATTGACTGACTAATAAATCACATTCTCAGTTTCTTGAAATTTTCCTTTGTTGCAATTTAGTATAATGGTATATCTGTGTATGTATAACATGCCAAACAGAATGCCAAACAATTTGTTCAGCCCAAACTTTATTACATTAAAAAGTGATTTGTAAAGTTCTGGTGCATGCATTACCATTGTTGGACTGATGACCCTTGTGGTCTCTTCCAGTTCTATGATTCTGTGATTCTATTTCTAATTTCTGTGTATGGGTGTGAAAGTTGAACAGTGGAGAAAGGTCACAAAAAGAGTATTAACTCATTGGGGATGCAGTGCTAGAGCAGAGTTCTATGGATACCACGAACTGTAAAAATGGTCAATAAATGGGTCCTAGAGCAAATCAAGCCTGAACTCTCCTTAGGATCAAACATGACTAAACTGAAGTTCTTGTACTTAGCCATATCATGAAACAATATGATTCATTAGAAACAACGATAATGCCTTGAAAAGTGGAAGGAAATAGGAAAAGGGGAAGACTGCATTTTAAGTGGATGCAGGTCAAGGAAGCCACAGTGTTAAGTTTGCACAACCTGGACAGAGTTATTGATGGCAGGATATGTTGGAAGTCTCTCATTAATAGAGTTGTCATAAGTTGAAGCTGAGTTGATAGCAATTAACAATAACAAACAACAAAGTAACTGCACTTGAAACTGTAAAAGCTTCCCTAAAATATTGTGCACCTATCCATCATCTGTCTGTCTGCCTTTGCAAGGAGCTCAGCATGATATAAATTGCTGCCCCCATACTTTAATATTTCATATCCTGTTATATTCATGACACAATCTCAGCTGCTCAGGTATTATCACAGCTCAGATATTACCTCTCTGTGTGAACTGGAAGAAGTGAATGTATCAGTAATGGTTTTGTTTTTACAAAGGTAAGATTCTAAATTGGAAGTACAGTTACAAAATGGAAAGCAGATGAAAAAGAGTTCCCTATGTTATGCAAGAACCCCACTAGATACTGTTGTTAACTTCTATTACGTCAACATGGCATGAGGATATGTTAACAGGAGGTATGCTGTGTAAATGGCACATGCATCTTAAGAGGCCAGAAGCTGTGCCAAAGCTGCATTTCAGTCCTTAGGACTGAGTGTGACTTTGTCATGGTTTCTGGCCTCTTAGGACACATGCAGCATACCTCCAAAGTGACCCGAAGCAGCTTTATTTTGGCCTGTCCGTTCGGGCCCAGAGTCTCCCACATCAGGCAGGCTTTTGCTTAGGAGCCAGACTAAATGTGTCAAACAGCTACTGGGCAGCAGCAGTAGTGCAAGGTGTCGCTAGTGGGTAATCTATTACACACAATAGCAGTGGCTCTATAGCTAACATTTATTAATACTGCTTCTCTGCCTTTTGGCTAAGATCAAGTGTGTTAATACTGTACAGAAGGAGGCACCAATAAACTACTTCTGAATGTCTTTAATAATGAAAATCCTTTGTTACTGTTATTATTAACCCCATTGAATTGATCCTGACTCATGGCAGCCCATGAGTCATCTCCAAGACTCCCTATCCTGCACTCTTCTGCTTAGGTCCTGTAAGTTCATACCCACGACTTAATAAAATCCATCCATCTAGCGTATGCTTTTCCTCTCTTTCTACACCCCTCCACCTTTCCTAGCATTATTGTCTTTTCTAGTGAGTCACACCTTCTCATGATATGGCCAAAGTACAACTTCAACTTTATCATCTTGGCTTCCAGTGAGATTTCAGGTGAGGCAATCCAGAAAGAGACATTGAATGTATCTACTTTTTAATTCATGCATCTTTATTGATAGCATCTAAGGAAAACATAAAGTGACACGGCATTCATCATTTTGGATTGCTGCATGACATTTGAAGAATAGACAGCACAACAGATTTGTGGATATGAGATGCCAGATATGGGGGAAGTAAGCTGGCTTCATTTCATCCAAGAAACAAATATTATAATTGGCTGGTACACTTCAGTCACAAAGAATGTTTCCAGGAATCTTGGTGTTAGCTATCAGTGGATTCAGTTGTTAATATTGTTAATGATACAAGTAAGCATCCCAGAACCGAATAAAGTTTACCATATGGTTTATGGACTTGTGAACTGCATTCCATGGTCTTAATTTTGGTCTAGAATATGAATAAGCAATTAAAAGGACCTGAAAGAACAGAATCTCCATGTCCACTCAAATCTCACTCAGGTTGCCAGTAAGCAATAATTCTAGCAATGGCTCTACGAAGCGGACATCTGTGCCCTATAAACCAGTCTGGAAATATTTTTATTATAGTTCCTTCAGGCTGTAACTACATAAGGTCCATTAGGCTGTGTTGATACATTTACTTTTTAAATTTAGTTTTTATAGACTTAGAATGGAGGACAAGGTATTTTAACAACATCAGCAAGTCTCCTTCTTTTTAAAGATACAGATTGCCTTCCATGAATCCTTCAACCAATAGAAGATTTAACATTTCTTTTCAGACACACCTATTTTTAAAGACTGAAGGTCATACAAAATACAATTGTAGATGCCTGTCAGAAATTCAGGAGGAAGGGATCTAGGTTGACTTCTCTTAGGAGCATCACTGTTGGGGCTCTGCTACAGAAAAAAACCCTGTTAAGTGTGCTCACCAACCTAGCCTTTGGGGGTGGGTGCATGCAACTGGTCTGGTCCTGAAAACTTCAAGTTGTTGTTATTGTTGTTATGTCCCTTCAAATCATTTCCAACTTATGGTGACCCTAACGTGAACTTATCATGGGGTTTTCTTGGCAAGTTTCTTCAGAACAGGTTTGTCGTTGCCAGCCTATGGGGCTAAGAGAATGTGACTTGCCCAAGTGGGTTTACATGACCAAGATGGGATTCAAACCCTGGTCTCCAGGGTCATAGTCAAGCTCTCAAACCACTATGCCACGTTGGCCCCTCAAATTGTAGGCAGGTCCATATGTTCTGGTTTCAAGGCATTTGGGGCTTTTTAGGTTGAATTTGAGATCAGAAATGAATTGGGAACCACTTAATAAAACCAGCAAAATAAAATTTAAAAACATGGAAAGAAAAATAGATACTATAAGCACTACAATGGTTTCAACAATGCCTGAAAAGAGCAAATCATAACTGCAGATGTATTCCTGGGATGAGTGCCATCACACCCTTATTAGGCAGATGTAACTAGTAAAAGGGCTTCAGATGAAGACCTTGGGACTTTAATATATAAATAAATATGGGAGGAGATCAGTGATGGCTAGAGACCCTGTTATTGCAGGGTGGCACAGCCACCCTGATAGTTAATAGCACCACTTGGTTTTCATGCCAGTAATCTTGTTGATTAGTCCCAACTAGTGTAGACCCATTAAATCAGTTGATAAACAGTGAGTTTACATGCACACAAATCCAATTAATTCAATGATTCTGCTCCCAGTCATGAGCAATACCATTTATCTATATATCAGTACGTCTACAGCTGCGTGTGGTTGTATAGAGCTGTCCAGGTGCTGAAGCCTATTCCCAATTTAATTTCAGCTCCTGGATAGCTCTCATAAAACACAGAGAAGCAGCTTCCATAAAACCCAAAGCGGCTCCAACAATGGGGCCACCATTTGCTCTGGATAAAATGGTCCTTCAGCTAATCTGGATGCAAGCTGTACAGGGCTTTAAATTTTTTAAAACCAGTACTTCATATTGAGTCCAATAACTGATGGGTGGATAGGCTGGTGAGTATGGCAAAGCCCTGTTCAAAGGCTTCCTATATATAAGGCATTGCAATAATCCAAAATGGAGAGTGTGAATAACTGTCAAAGGATATCCCTGTCCAGAATAGGATGCAGGTAGAATATCAGCCCAAAATTATAAATACTATAAGCCATTGAGGTCACTTGTGACAATGCATCCAAGAGCAGCTTGAAACTGAAGGCCTGAACCTTTATGGAGAATTCAGCTTTCTTTAAAACAAGATAAAACTCATTCAACTATACAGAAAAATCACTCACATTTCCATCTTGTCCAGATTTAATTCCACAGCCTATAGCACCTGATCCTATCCATTACCCTAGCTTAGAACATATTCTTTCCTCTTGGTGTATCTTCCAGACTATTGTCGTCATACTACAGGTACCTAATGAGGTATTCCATTATTAAATCATTGATGTTTAGAGACACTGGCCCGGTACAGACCGCCCAAAAAGGGCGGTCTGTTGGTGCCTAGTTTTGCTCTGTGGTGAATCTGCAGCCTCCTGACAGCGGGACTTCCCAGCGGAGCAAAAAGAACCCACAAAGAACAGGTTCTTCTTGCTGCGCGATTATTATGCCACAGTGCGCCAATGACACACTCATGTCATAATGGTGCCACGTCGTGCGGACGCTAGGCATCCTGAACATAACAATGGTGGCGCCCATCTGTACAGGGTGCTGCCATTCTTATGCCCTCATCACGTGCTAGGGTTGAGGCACATGTGGGTGGAGTGCCCTTGGCCAACCTCTAGCACGTGACGAGGGCGCCCAATAGTCCCGTCTGTACCGGGCCACTGTTACTATACTTCATGGCTTCCATTAATTGTCTAGCAAAGAATGGAGGCCACCAGTAAAAGAGGTCAGAATAGATGAGAAGACAACCCATAGATCTGTTAGGAGTTCATCAAGGTGTTGGAGGCAAGAGCTGTGTCCTAAAAAGCCCAGCCTGCAACCACTAAATTAATCTGCTGTCTTTCAGTGGAAGTTGAGGATGATGTCAGATCATCAGTAATGAAGTCAGCTGCCAGTCTAGGGTGTGGAGAACTATTCCCAAGCAGAAATTGTTCTGGGTCAAACTTGCAGACATTTAATTGGAAGAAATAATTAGGACTTGGAAAGGAAGGAGGCTGGTTTAAAAAAAAAAAAACAGAATTCGATAGAACAGGCAAACATAGTAGTCCTAGGGACTGAACAGGTGAAAGCTAGGTGGAACATGTGGTTTCTATTTAGGTAGCAGCCATTTGTCAACAAGCTGCCAGTCATTTCAGCCCACTTCTGAACTTATACTCTGGATGGAACCCAATTCTAATTCCAATAGCTTAGGGCATCGTGGCAGTGGCGTTGCTAATGACCAGCTGCTTACTTTTGGTGCAGTAAGTCTCAGACTAATAACAAACCCTCACAGGTGCTCTGATGAAGTTTTTGGATGGAAGTGACTCTTATGAACTGTCTCCTAAGAAGGGAAACCAAAAAGGCCCCAGTACTAGCAAGCGATGTGAGAGGGATAGAAAGAAATTATTCCATTTATGGAAAAATAATGTCCTGGCCACTTTAAGGCAAGGGCAGTCCTATGTGGTTGTAGCAGTAATGAAAACAACATTGTTCAATCCAATCCTTTATATTTCCTTTAAAAAGCAAAGACTGATACCCTTTGTTTTTGGTGGTTAGCAAATTGTTGTTCTGTAATTTAGGAGGGTTAGTTGTGTCAAATACACATGCAAATCACTCCTGCGTTTCCAGGCTCCCACAGTGTGTGTGTGTGTGTGTGTGTGTGTGTGTGTATATATATATATATATATATATATATATATATATATATATATAATATACCCACTTTTTCAAGGCAAACATTCTCTGAAGAGGCCAGCCACAGATGCTGGCAAAACATCAGGAAGAAACTCTTCTAGAACATGGCCACATAGTCCGAAAAACCCACAAAAAACTATGAATAAGAGAGCCTTCATGAGGTTGGCAGGTTAGCTAGTGTTATAATGTATGTAGTGTGCCAGGAACCATAGTCTCTTTTCAACTCACTGTTGATGGGGCTACAGTTTGTGGCTATATTCCAGTTCTGCTATTTCTCTTTCCAGTATTCCTTTATAGTTTTTGTGTTCAAGGACCACTGTTCTAGGATTCAAGATGGAATGCCCAGGAAAATTAAAGTGCTCTGCAACTTTTTTTGTGTATTCTTATTCCTAATGTCTGACTTATAGCCATTTATCATCTGGCACAAAGACCAGCCTGTTTGCTCAATATAGAGTACTGAATGGCATTGCTGACATAGGACTTTTTCACATGGGGAACATTGGAAGGTTATACTGATGCAAATGCAGGGTCATCCAGGGCATTAGGGACAAGTTTGCAGCTGCTTTTCACATGATGCTGCAGCCAAACAGGACAGACTCCAGACAGAAAGTGAGGTGAATCAGGAAATTAGCAATTTTGCAAAACTACCATATTTGCATTTCCATTTTATTTGCAAATTCACTCTCTTCACATAATGGCAGCCATCTGAAATCCAAGCCTCCAGCTGCTTCTTGTTCCCAGATTTCCCAGGGTCCCTTGCTGTCCCTAGGACAGGGAGAATGCCTTCTTCTTAAAGGGATACACACACACTTCCCTCGCCTGGCTGCTCTCCTCCTCTTGCAGCCTCTAATTAAGGGAATAGCTGTTAGGAGAAGACAGAGAGAGGATACTTTGGCATTCCTCTTGGACAGGAGGGAGAAATGGAGGACATGTCCTAGAAAAGGAGGGCATCTGGGAGTATCAGCCCTTGCTGGAATCAGGCAGGTTTATAGACCCAGCCCCCTCCTCTTTCTTTCTCTAGTGTGTATTTGTAGTTTTACAGGCATTTGCAAAGGGAAGCCTCAGCCTTCCTTCCTCTGAAACAGCTTCTGAGGCAAAGAGGATTTTCCTTTCCATTTCCCCTCCCTTCCTGGAGCATGTGGGTGTGAATGCACTTGTGGAAATGACAGTTTGGAGCATGCACAGAAAATATATTTCTAAGCTAGCAACAGGGATTTGTCCTCACCCATTTGATACCCAAATTAATAATAATAATAATAATAACAACAACAACAACAACAACAACAATAAATTTTTTATTTGTATACCGCTTTTCCATCTGATCAAAGCGGTTCACATTATACTAATTATGTGACATGTCACAATACAATACAGTACAATACAAAGCAGTACAAAATCAAGCAATACAGAATATCAAACAGTTACATCAGCAATATTACACAATTCAATAAAAGTCTCGTAGCATATACGAATCAGTTTAAAAACTATCGGTTGTGGTTGGATATCCGGATCTTGATTAGGGTATTCTGTCTCTAAAGAGAATCAGGGGGGTATGCTATCTGAAAAAGATACGTTTTCAAAGCCGGATCTTGGACCCACTTTGATGTGCTTTTAACCTCTTGTTGTTCCCTGTGTGTGACAACCATTAGCAAACTGGCTTGCTTTTCTGGGATGCCAGCATTTTAATCATTTTTGGGATAGCAGCACATAGGTCCCCATGTGAAAAAGTCCATAGTAAGCATTAATCACATTGGAGGCTGAGGAAGTGACAGTCCTTCTAATATTGTGGGTGATGTCATGAGGTCCTTTAATGGCATCTGAATAGATGTGCAGAGTTGGCATCTAGTTTTGTGGAAAATCTTTGTACCTATGTCCATATCTGTGCTGTGTGTTCTTCTGTAGGTAAGCAACTGTTTGAAGTTGGGAGACTATTTCTAGGTGAGTATAGGCCTGCCACAAAGAGCCCTTGAGAGGGCAGCATTATTGTCCAGAATAGGTTGCAGTTTATTGATGATATATCTGACTATTATCAGTTAGGAGCTGTATGTCACTACTAGTGGGGTTCTGTCATTTTCTGTCCTCAATCTGTTCTGTAATAGATTAATCCTAGGTACCAGTCTTACCTCAGTTTTTTTTTAACTTCATGTGGTGAGTATTGTAGCTTGAAAAACACTTTGAACAACAAGTTTGACATCCAGTTCTTGTGGTTCTGTTCAGGTACTATTGTACCAGAGGGCTTGGCTGTAGACTATGGATTTGGTGGTGTGATCAGGATGGAAACTAGAGACATGTAAGAACATGTAGCAGTCAGTGGGTTTGCGATATAGTATAGTGCTTAGATGTTCATTGTGTAACTGTATGATGGTGTCAAGAAAGTAAACTGTTCTCCTGATAGGGATGAGATTGATGGTAGGGTGGAAGTTGTTGGAAATGGTGGAATGCCTTACATGAGTCCTTTCCATCAGTCCAAATTATGAAGATGCCATCAGTGTGTCTCAGGTGGAGGAGGTTCTTGGTGCAAGGGTTAAGGAAGCATTGTTTTAGGTCAGACATGAAGATGTTGGCATATTGTAGTGCCAAGCATGTGCCTATGGTAGTACCATTAACTTGAAGGTATATATTATTACCAACGGTGAAGTAGTTTTCTGTGAGAACAGTGGCAGGCCTTGGTAGCTAGGTCTCCTAAGGTTCCATCCATCCTTATGTAGGATGTTGGTATACAGAGATGCCACATCCATCGTGACTAAGATGGTGTTCCCTCAGAGGTTGTGGAGAGATTATGGCGGAATGGTGAATGCTAGTGCTATTAAGTATTCTCCTTCAGCAGCAAATATCCATGAATCGTGGTAGGTCAGAGAGCTAGGAGAAAAGGATACTGTGCACCGGGCTTGGCTTCAATAATATACTGCTATTTTGTGGCTTGCTTTCAGAATTCTGATAGAGGAAAATCAGATTTCTTTATTGTGACCACTGTGACCTCATTTGAAGTCTCACTATGTGATAAATCCTGGTTTTAACCTCAGATTTTTCAGCCATGATGGCAGCTGTCTCACTGCACATGTAGAATATCAGGGCTTGTTTTGCAGGAAGGAGGAAGCAATTGCTTTCTTGGTGCCAGAAATAGTTGTCATATTTAGATACACTTGAGATACAATTGTTCTTTAGGGAAAGGTGAGAGTTCAAACAAGCCTGGGCAGGCAAAGAAACTGAAGCAATCCTTCCAATATTCAGGAAAGGTGGATGATAATACAGGCAGGGTTTTCCAAATAAGTAAATTCACTAGATTATTTAAATAGGCAATAAATCATACAGCATACAGTTTCCTCTTGAACGAGGCTTGTGTTAATGATTAATAACAAGGAAAACAACAACCAAAAACCAAGAAGAAATATTGTGTGGGATCATAATACATTTATTATAACTTCCTTCCTCTTGCAACACCCTTTTACAAAAACAGGGTGACGCTGACTCACAACTATTTGCCCTTGTCCTACCTGCTGTCCTGGAGAAGATTCAAAGGGCTGGAGGTTTTCAGGACATTTTTAGACCAGGGCTTTCTAAGACCAGCTGCAGCCCATCAAAATGGGAATTTTTATGTTGTTTTGTTTTGACTGGCTGGAGCCACTAATAACAAGTGATTGACACTGGGTAGAATCATACACACCTGCTGTTTTAAAACGTCTATAAAAGTTTGACAGGAGTGCAGGTGAAATACTACAGCAAAGAGCTCTGGTTTTGGAATGCTGTGCAGAGGAATATGGGCACAGTCTGTTGTAAAATGGTTGTGTCTTCCTCGAATGCCTTATCTGATAAATTTGACACTGAGGACCACATTACTTGAAGGGGTCATCTGAGGCCCTTGATAATGAAGTTTCAGGAGGCAGGAATATGTTTAATGTCCTCCCCAGATCAGTGGTGGCTGTGGCTTCCATGACAGGAGGGCAGTGAATTAATGATGAGTTTTAGCAGGGATCTAAATCTTTGCTTATTTGATTCCTGCATGCAAGAATAGATCATTTTATTCATCCTCTACCCTATCTATTAGGATACAAAGGTTTCTGTACAATTTTGAAGCATTATTTGGACTCTTGAATGTTTGTTCAAATGTGTGGTTATTCTATGTAGAAAATATGTTGGGGCAGATTTTTTTTTCATAATAGTCATTTTTTTCCACAGGGGGAAATCCCACTAACAGGATTCTGGCTAGTCTTATTTTACCTCCCCCCCCCCCCCCCCACAAAAAAGAAAAGAAATGTTGATCCTATTATTAAAATAATGCTTCTTCCATGTAAAACATCTTCTCTGCTTCAGAAAGGTGACAAAACTGCACTTTTTCCTGCTCAGAACACAGCATATTTGTGCAATTCAAACAAATTTACACAATTTGTGCAAATGTATGCAATTTGTACAAATGCATTGACTTCCATAGAGAAAAACCTCTTTTTATTTTGGTACAAAAACATACTTCTGTTGGCAGAAAAAGGTTTTGTTATTGTTATTGTTGTTCAGGAATTAGTATATTTTGTGTAAAACACAGCCTCTTGTACAAATATTTTGCTCTTTTTTTGCACATGAAACCTTTCTTTTTGCAAAGAAAAATCACATCTGTCTTTGTACAAATATCATTCTCTTACAGAGGCCTCAAAGTCCTGAGAATGTTATGGTGCTTCCCTGTTCTGTGGCAAAATGTCTAGAATGCCAAGAAACCTTTTTGTTTCATCAAGGATGCAAGTATTAGTATTTTTCATATCCCAAATTCCAAACTCTTTAAGAGCTATCCAAGGAATTGAATCCTCTTCCTCAGACTGGTTCAGTCCCTGGACAGCTCATGTAAAGTTCAAATCAAACATGGCAGTAGTGATTCACTACCCTGCTGACATGGAAGCCACCAGACTGCCCTGTCCCAGATATTTACAGTCTCCATACAGATGTAAGAACTCTCAAATGGATGATGTGGGTAAGTAAGAAAAGGTTTTACAGAGCTATCTGCACAGTATATCTTTGTTTGTAGTCACCATCCCTCATTCCTCAAAACTGGTTTGCAAACAGTAAATTTGCCATTAAGGTGCCAGCTTAAGATTTCCAGGTAACATGGTCTGAGTACATTAAAAACCCACCAAGGTGATTCCTTTCTTGGGACAACCAAAATGCACAATACACATTTTGTATACTTCTGCAACATGTGTATTGTGCATTTTGGTTGGTCCAATAAAGGTATCACTGTTTGGTGGATTTTTGATGGTATTGGCCAACATTGGCCAACATGGCTACCCCTGAATATTTTATGGTCTGAGTATGTATAAGTTGAAATGGCAGTGGCATATTTGCGAAAAAAAAGTTCATTAGTGTATAGCAACCCCATATTTCTGATAGTTTGAAAATCAGCATTCTCAGAGAGCCTTCTGCCATAATCTCCCTATGCCTCTTTTACAGACTATTCAGGAACAAATTCCATTTTTTAAAAAATTGAATCTGAATGGGTGTGCAGCCAAAATGGAGAATTTCATTATTCCAGGTCCTAGCCTTTGAACATTAGCTCTTACATATATGGCTTTGAACTGCCATGCAGGAAAAAATGTATGTTGGTGCTGAATTCGGAGCTCCACATTCTTTTTTCTGTGTCTTCTCATTTTTCAGAATACAAGTTAGAGACAGCACAGTCCTATCCAAGCTGGGAATAGTCCTCCCATATTGAACAGCTTCCAGCAGTTTCTAACATTGCATATCTAGGCAATTTTCTAGAGCATGTGGTGGCCTTCCAGCTCGGGATGAGATTAGTCTCAATCAGTACTTGTCAGTTCTGATGGACCTCTCAGTGGCTTTTGATATCATTTACTTTTTGGGTATATTTTTTATTGATTTTATTGTATTAATACAACTTGTTAAGTTTGATGTATTTATTTATTTGTACTTTTTATACAATCTATTCATTTCTCCTAAATACTTCCATATGTACAATTCTTAAGTATTGATTTATCCTTGCATCTTTTCAGTGCCTTATATTTGTCAATATCATCTTCCAGTTGATCCTGTATCTTTTATCTGGGCCCAAACAGACAGGCCAAAATAAAGCTGCTTCAGGTCACTTTGGAGGTATGCTGTTTAAATAACATGCATCTTAAGTGGTCAGAAGCTGTGAGAACGCTGCGCTCCAGTCCTTAGGAGCATGGCTTTAGCACAGCTTCCAGCCTTTTGGGATGCATGCAGCATTTAAATAGCATGCCTCCAAAGTGACCTGAAGCAGCTTTATTTTGGCCTGTCTGTTCAGGCCCATTTCTCATTAACACCATTAGTCTCTTTTTCCTTTCTTTGTTTCCTGTGTCTCATTATATTTATTCTTCATTTTTCCTCCACTGTCTCTTATTTTACTATTTCTTCTCTCATGTCTAGCTCTTCTCTTATGTAGAGGTGTATTGTTATTCTTTAATCAAGTATTATAAACAATCTTTTATTCACCTACCTCTCTACTTCTTTTCTTTTCCTATCTTCATCTTCTATTTCTTTATTATATTCACCCTATATTAGTTCTGTGATTTAGTTTCTTAATAGTTGTTTGTTCCCTCCCCATGTTTTATTCCAGTAGTCTATGATGGGAGACCATTTCTCTTCATATTTCCTCAAAGATTTATTTCTGATCAAATGTGTAAGCCTATCCATTTCTCTGAGTTAATTTATCTTTTGTAGCCAGTCTTCTATACATGGTACTTCTTTGTTTTTCCCCATTTTTTGCAATTGTAAATATATATATATATATATATATATATATTTCTATCCTGCTTTTTGCCAGGCAAACAAAGCAGTGTACAACAAGCTAAAATACATCCATATATACATAATGCCCCCTCCCCCCAAAACAAGATTAAACAGTATAAGATTAAAAACTAAGATGCTAAAATCCAAATAATCCAACAGCTATGGGCAGAGTTTGATAGATGGGAAGTCTTATTCGTGGCTGAGTATTTTATTCTGGGAAGGCCTGCCAGAAGAGATCCATCTTAATGGCTTTTTTAAAAGCTCTCTATATTGGTAATTTCACAGATCTTGTCCGGCAGGCCATTCCATAAATTGGAAGCAGTGGCAGAAAAAGTCCTCTGGGAGGTTGCCATCAATCTGGTCTTCAAAGGCTGTAGTAAATTCCTCCCAGGGGACCTGAATGTACGGGGCAAATTGTATGGAAGCAGGCGATCCCTTAGATAGGTTGGGCCCAAGCCATGTAGGGCTTTAAAGGTGATAACCAACACCTTGTACTTTGCCCGGAAACTAATAGGCAACCAGTGGAGTGATTTCAATACTGGTGTTATATGGTCACTCTTTGCTGTTCCTGTGACCAAACTGGATGCCATATTCTGTACCAATTGGAGTTTCCGGACTAGGCAAAAGAGTAGCCCCATGTAAAGCACATTGCAAAAATCAAGTCTTGAGGTTACCAGCGCATGTACTATAGTTTTGAGGTCACCCCGTTCCAGGAAAGGGCGCAGCTGGCGTATCAGCCGAAGCTGATAACAGGCACTCTTGACCATCGCATTCACCTGATTCCTTATCTGAAGCGAAGGGTCAAGAAGCAACCCTAAGCTGCAAACACAGTCCTTTGAGGGGAGCGTGAACCCCTTTAGGACTGGAGGTTGTAGCCCAATACCTGGTTTGGGGGCCCCTATCATAAGTACCTCTGTTTTGTCTGGATTCAATGTGCGCTTGTTTTCCCTCATCCAATACATTACTGCTTGAAGACATTGGTTGAGGGGAAAGATGCCATCTGTCATTGTCGCTGATGACCGGGGCGTGGGGAAATATATTTGGGTGTCATCAGCATACTGATAACACCCAGCCCCATATCCACAGATGACTTCTCCCAGCAGCCTCATATAAATGTTAAATAGCATCGTGAACAGGATGGCGCCTTGATGGATACCACAATTAAGCTCTGTTTTTGAAGAGCAATTCTCCCCGAGCATCACCCTCTGGAATCTGACGAAGGTCATCATTTAAAGTGACCATGGCAGTCTCCACCCCATACCCAGTCCTGAAGCCAGTTTGAAATGGATCAAGAAAATCAGCTTCATCCAAGACCATTTGGAGCTGAAGAGCAACCACCCTCTTGATCGCCTTGCTCAAAAATGGTAAATGAGAAACAGGCCTATAATTTTTCATGTCCAGGGGATCAAGGGAGGTTTTTTTCAAGAGCAGTCTAACAGTCACTTTTTTCAAAGAGGATGGTATATGGCCCTCTTCAAGGGAAGCATTGATGATACATCTAAGAAGTGCCATCAGTGCCTCACCCCAGGGATGTAGCCGGGGGGGGGGGGTTCTTGGGGTCCGGACCCCCCTTCCATTAGAAAAATGAATGGTGTGTGCCGCTGCGCCGCCGCATCCAAGCCCCAATATAATGGTGGCACTTAGTCTGGAACCCCCTTCCTAAAATCCTGGCTGCGTCCCTGCTCACCCCCCTGGACAGCCAGCCATGATGGGCAGGGATCAAGGGGGCATGTTGTCAAACTTGCTGCAAGAATGATATCATTTAATGAGATCTTTGTGGGCGGTCTTTCTGGGACATAGCATACTTTTTTTATATACTGTGTCTTCATTCCTTCCTAAATGGGCAAATCCAAAAAGTGATATTGGGGTGCTCCTATTTGACCCCTTGGCTGTTGGTCTGTGGGTTTCTTCAAGCTTCTGTCTATCTCTTCTGGTTTTTAACATATACTTGGAACTGGGTGAGTGTCTGAAGTGGTGAGTTCATACAGATAACACCCAACATTTTTACTCCTTTCCACCTCAGCCCAAGGAAGCAGGTTTAGTTCTAAGCTGATGTCTGAATGGATTGGATAAGGGTAAACAAACTGGAACTTAATCCAGAAAAGCCAGAGGTGCTCCAGGTGAATCTAAAATCAAGGAATACAGATTCAGACTGTGGTGGATGGGGTTATACTCCCCTTAAACATACAGCTTGGTATATTCCTGAATCCCAAGGAGGTTCAGGCTTCTGCAGTATCTAGTAGTGCATTTGCACATGCCTTGAGATGTCTGATCTGGCAATGGTGACACATGTTAGTCACTATATGTTGGGCTGCCTTTGAAGACTGTTCAGAAATGTCAGCTGATCTGAAGAACTGCAGCCTGATTACTCACCAGGTTTAAGGAGTTTACAGCTCCCTTGTTACATCAGCTCTGTTTCCAGGCATAGTTCAAAAATACTGTACTGGTTATGACCTACAAAGTCCTATACGGCTTGGTAATTTGAAAGACCATATTCTCTTATATAAGCCCGCCCATGTCTTGAGATAGTAATAGAAAGTTCATTTCTATACAGCTTACTAGTGAACTAGAACTCCCTAAGCAGTTTACAGTGTGTATTCCAATTGCTCTCAACAAGCTGGGTACTCATTTTACACACCTACGAAAGGAAGAAGGCTGAATGGACCTTGGAGCCCTCCTCTAGGATTGAACTTACAATGTTGTGGCTGCAGTACTAGTATTTACCTACTGCACCACCAGGTCATTCTTTCTCTGTCTCACACATGTCGGATGGCAACACATGAGAGGGCCTACTTGGTGTCTGGTCCCAGGCTCTAGAAATCCCTTCCTAGAGAGGCTAGAGTGGCACCCTCCTTATTATCCTTCTGAAAGCAGATGAAGAGTTGCTGTTTTGTTTGTTTCAACAGACATTGGTAACTGACTGCTCAAATTGAAAGTGCTTGTCCATTATTGTCTGTATTTATGTAATATTTTATGTTACTTTCTAATTTTTTAAATTATACTGATAGTTTAACTATATTTTAACTTTTGTATGTTTTAGTGACATGGATTTTTATCTGTATCTGTTTTATTTAAAGTTCAAAGCATTTAAAGTTCCTCCCCATCATTAAAGCTCTCCCTACTGAAAACACATAAGAATTTCGTTTTAGTTCATTCTTAAAATATGAATTTATCAATATTTGCATTCTATTTTGCACTTTTCATATTTGAAATGGGTAGAAGATTTGAATGTGGGAGACAGTGAAAACAGACTAGTCTTTCCTCCTCCTCCTCCTCCCTCTCTCTCTCTATCTCTCTCTCTCTCTCTCTCTCTATATATATATATATATATATGCATGCCATTTTACATTTAATAGTGTCCTTCATTTTATATATAAGATTAATTTGGCAAGGGCATCCAGGAGCTTTCCAACTTCTAAAAATTGCTGGTAGAGGGTAGCTGGGACCCAACTTGGACCTGGGTTGATGGCAGCTGGAGGGTCAGTGGCAATTTAGTGAGTGATATTTCCCGTCTCCATCCTATGTGCCAGATCTAGCCCAGGAAGCTGAAACTGGTTTTAAAAGGTGAGCGACAAGCTCCCCAGTGTGAATCTAGCATCTGCCAGAGTTTAAAACAGTGGTTCTCCACTTTGATTTTTAAGGGTGGTGGTGATAGTAGTGTTGAAAGACTCCTTTAAGAATCTGATGAAAAGATATGAACTACCTCCTCCAAAAAGGCACTTAAACACAATTTTTAAAGTAAGAGAAAGGATATTGAAGGGGGGATTCTTTTTTTCCCTTAGAGAAGCCATACATGGACCCCCAGAGGTCTATGGACTACAGGTTAACCATGCCTTTTGGTAAAATGAAAGCAGAGAGAAGTGAGTGGTCTTTCCAAGGAGCAAAGAGTGAGATACCTTTGATTTATATCTCTTAAGACAGTTCTGGATGTAATGCTAAACATTATATATTCATAACACTGTAAAACTAGATTACTTGAGCACACAGAGACCACATGTTTGATGACTTCTGTAGAGAAATATTGTTCTTATCTGCTTTAAAAGTTGCAGATTTGGCAGGGAGAGAGAAACACTGTTGAGTTTAATGTGGTGCAGAGGTTGTATGGGACAGTAGGGCTGGACACAATATTCAACCTTGTTCTTTGAAGGAGGAATGTGTGGTCTTCTGTACCTTTTGGTAGATCTCACTATGCAGGGCATATTTTGCTGTTTCTTTCTGGCTATATGCCACCCTGATGCATTTGAAATATATTTATATTAAATAGGAATGTAGAAATAAAACACGGGTGTGTCAGTGTGTAATGGCTGCAACCCTGGAGGCCAGCATTTTAATTTAAAGCTTAAAGGGGCAATATGCTGTACTTAGCTAGTTAATCTACAAGAATTTCCTTATTTTTCTTTCCTCACTGGCCTCAGCTCAATTTTGAAATTCAGTCTCAAAATCCAAGAGCTCCCAGGACTAAGTGCTGAGAAATGAGTTCCAGGGATCTAATACTCTGTCTCTACCAATGCTCCTCTTGCTAATCCTGAAGGATATATAAATAGGAAAAGAGGTAGGTAACCCTTCTAGACAGCCAAATTTATTCCCACTGGTAAACTTAAGCTATTCATAAAATGCAATCTCAATTTGATAATGAATCTTGTGAGATCATCTTTATGGTATCGCGCATACTGGTATTATGTATATACCTGCTCTTTTCCGGATACAATGAATCGAGTGTCACAAAGCATATGTATCACATGTTTATTCATTTGAGTGGATAGGGAACGATTCCTAGCATTTGGGGCCCTGCATTCCTGCACTTTTTGACTCAAAATACTGTAGTTATGACCTGATGCTTTAAATGTACAGTGCTGGTTTTGTAGGGGAATTTGCTGAATTTATTATGAAATATGGTATGAGGTTTCTGACATTATAAACATACTGCATATAAGCCAGACATGGTGCCCAGGCATTTAAAGTAGTACCTCCAATAATGACTCCTGACTAGCATGAACCTACCTGTAATTTGAAAGAATCAGCCAGTTACATCATTTACATACACAGCATAGATCTCAATCAAGACCTATATTTAAACATAGATCTATATCCAGATCTAGATCTAGGTATCATGTAGTGTGACATCAAGTCATTTATGACCCTAAAGTGAATCTGTCATGAAATTTTCTTGGTGAGATTTGTTCATAAGAAATTTTCCTTTGCCTTCCTCTGAGGTTGAGAAGGTGGGACTTGCAAGAACCCAAGTTCACACAGTGGTTTCTTTGGCCAAGCAAGGATTTGAACCCTGGTTTCTCATACTCCTAGTCCAATATTCAAACCACCATATCATGGTGATTATCCTCTAGATATCATAAGTAATGCCATATGAAGCTAGTCAATGAGCTGCTACTATGTTGAAACCATATTAGATTTTTTGCAGTTCTTTCTGCAGCTGTTCAATTTAAATGGGAGCTTGACTGATACAGAACTAGGGCCCAGCTCCACCTATACATTTCTATATTCTTCATATCATATATTGTGCGCATGTATGCGCGCGCGCACACACACACACACACACTTGTGATGGAGGAGAGATCATTGTCCAAAAGAGCATCATCAGTCATCAATGCACATGAATACTGAGACCTGTCAACCACTGCTGCCAATAATATCTTCATTGCTGGAGGAAGGAGCACTATGTATAATGAGTGGCAGAAAAAAATAATAGATGAGTTGTACATCCTCTTTTGTGGGGGCTATCTCTTTACCACCACTCTTTGACCTATAAAAAGATTCAGCTGTTTTAATACTGATTTTTATTATGTAAAATAATAGTAACTTTTTTGCCACATCAACATTTAGTGTGAAAATGAAGGTAGCATCAGGAATGCTTACCTCTTATGCTTCAGGGTGAGGTATGATGATGGGACTGGCCAGCAACTACACTGTCCGAGTAAAAGAGAACAGGTAACAGGTCCAGCAAAGGCAGCAGAATTTGAACACAGCATATTGTAGTATGAGATTTGCCCATAGCCAATTAAAGGAAGGTTAGGATTTTGTTCATTGTTTCTTAGACTGCTCTGGTCAAGAAGTTCATTTGTATATGCTATTATCTAAAGTGATCCCAAAGATCTGGGCAGTGGAAAGAACATTGAGAAAATTAGCCTTGGAAAAGTCATACATGTCTACTTGAGGAATGTATTTGTCACGCGGGTGTGGATGTTGTCTATTTCATAACTGTGGATATTTGAGCTGGAGTGAGGATTCAGTGCGGTGTGATTTTGTCACAGAATATATTTGGTCACAATTTGCAGATTGGTGTGGCTTTCATATGACACAATTATAGCACTTTTGATACCACTCTAATTGCTATGAATACATCCATGAAAATCATGGGGTTTGTAATTTGTAGAAGCATACACTTCATGAAATTGCAAATCCAGGGATATCATGGACTGAGCCAAAACAGTTAAAGTGAAAGACCATATTCAATCAGTCTCTCACTGGTCTGAGAGTATATGGGAAGGAAACTATGGCCTGTTACAGACTGCCAAAATAAAGCTGCTTCGGGTCTCTTTGGAGGTATGCTATTTAAATGATGCATGGGTCCTAAGAGTCCAGAGGTCGCACCAAAGCCACACTCCATTCCTAAGCACTGGAGTGCAGCTTTGGTGCAGCTTCCGGATTCTTTGGATGCATGCATCATTTAAACAACATACCTCCAATGAGACCCGAAGCAGCTTTATTTTGGCAGTCTGTAACAGGCCTATGTTCCTGGTGGCCCTTTTGATTGTTCTGTGGTCAAAAATAATGAACTTTATTTTTTAACTTTAAAGTAGACAACAAAGTCACTCAGATAATGAAAGATTTCCTATACCTTGGATCATTCAATAATCAAAATAGGGACTGCAGTCAAGAATTCAGAAGAAGACTAGGATTTGGAAGGGAAGCTATGAAGGAATTAGACATGAGCCTCAAGTGTAGAGATATATTATTGACTATCAAAGTCAGGATTGTCCATTCCATTGTATTTCCATTTTAAATGTATGGTTGCAGAAGCTGGACAATGAAGAAAGCTGCTAGGAAGAGAATCAATTCATTTAAATGTGGTGCTGGAGGATGCTCCTGCAGATACTCCAGGGTGCAAAAAAGCTAAATGAGTCCTAGAGCAAATCAAGCCAAAACTCTTCTTAGAAGCCAACATGAATAAACCGAGATGTTTTATTTTGGACAAATCATGAGAAGACATGACTCATAAGAAAACACAATGAAATATTGGAAACTTTGCAAGGTAGAAATCAGTAGGGAAAGAGGAAGACCTCATTACAGGTAGATAGACTCAGTCAAGGAAGTGACAATCCTGAGTTTGGAAGGGTTGAGCAAGGCTGTTGATCACGTGACTTGGAGGTCTCTCATTCATAGGATAGTCAAATTTAACTTGATGGCAGTTAACAATAACAAACTGGAATGCCTAGACTGATCAAAGAAAAGTTGCAGTGGTTGCTTTTCCTCCCCATTTCAAACTGCTATGGCCTCTATAGGGAGAGAAGAACAGGCAGAACTCCATTGTTCCTTGATTCCAACAACTAATGAAAAGCCCTCCCTCCAAACCAACTGCTACTGTGGCCTCTAATGGAGCAGGCGGGCACAGCTCAATCTGAGGAAAGGCCCTCCCTTCATACCAACTGCCAGTGCTGTGACTCAGAAGGAGAGAAGAACAGCCAGGACCAACTCCATCATGGTTTAACCCAGCAGCTATGGAAGGCCCTTCCTCTATCCCTGCCGCCAGTGCCCTGACCTTTTAGGAAGAGAACAGTAGGCAGTATCTACTGGACTTAATCTCCTTCCCCACTGCTGCTCTTTTTCTGTGTGTGTTAAGTCTTCTTTAGACTGTAAAAAGAATGAGGGCAGGGAATTGTCAAATTAACAATTTAAGTCACTGTGCAAAAGCTTTTGGCTGAATGGCAGGGAACAAGCAACCAACCAAGCAACCAACCAAAGAAACAAACATTTTCTCATTCATACATGTGTTGCTGCATGCCAGTCCCTTAACATCTCTGTGTTGTCTTGCATGTGTTCCACCATTTCTGTAGACTCCAGTTTCGTTTCTTGTTCATGGTTCACATGAATTAAGAGTCTGTTGTTTACTTTTGTTCAATCTGATGGATCTGTCAGTTTTGCAAAGCATTTAGTTCAATTTTATAGAGTATTTAGCACTGACATTATATTACAGAGAGAAGTTTCCAGTATAATGTTCTTGCAGACTTTGCAAAGAACATGGAAAATTTGGTTGGGCCCATTATCAACTACTGTTCTGATCAACTTCAAAGATAATTTTGAAGATGGTGACCTGCCAGATTTAACCATCCTGAAGATAAGATTCACATCCCGAAGAAGAACAATGGGTCTGAAACACCCTGTTGAGAAGCTTGAAGTATTTGGACAGGCCTGGTGGTTTGGGAGGCTAAATAATATCCATATGCAATGATTTTCTTGATTCACAATGTCGAAACTGAAAACCTTTTGGCTTTAAACTTTAAGCCTGTGTGTCTATTCCCCTGAGTATAAGAGTTTCTGGCAAACTATCAGTTCTTAAATATCACTTCTCCAATTACGTTCTCACAGGTTAGTATTTATGCAGACTGAGTTTTTCAAATCCTTGTAGCTGGTACTGGGCTGCAACTTAATGCATTACAGGTGGCTTTTGGCGCTTTGGGCTCACAGGCCAAACTGATTCCAGATGCTCACACGGTATGAGTAATAACATCAGCTCATTAAGTTGCAAACTTGCAGCTACAGTCCCAGAATTATCAATGAAATAAAAGTTAAAGGAATATCAGCTGGGCTTTAAGTCATAAATAGAATTTTTCATAACTTTGAACTGAGGATTTGTCATTTGTTTCAGTAAAATTAATGAAAGTGCTCTCTAGAAAAAAATGCAATGCCACCAAAATGAGCTGCACTTTCTAATTTAAGAATGATTTTGTGTTAGTCCTTATAGGTGTACAGGGACATTCATTTCACAACCTGAGAGGGTGCCTGTGAGGGTACAGGCTTTCCACACTGAAAAACCCAATGTCATAAGGTTCCAGGTCACATGAATACCATTGTAGTAGGGATGAAAAAAATAACCACAAACACACATACACACACCACACTACACCATCCCAAATGGTGGAAAAACATGTTTCTTGGGTGTCAGAAAGCCCTAACAAGAAAAACCATTGTAGTTCAGGACTTATTCTGCACAAACTTCACACTTTTTTTGTACAGCCTTTTTGTACAGAAATAATGTTTTCTGAACAGGAAAAAAGGATAGATTTTGTGCAGAATAAGAGCCAATCCATAAATACTCAATTTCTCAAGATTTATTGTAGTATAAAGAAAATGGCAATGATTGCTCATTGCTTCCTTGGGGAACAAAATAAGAGAAGAATTACCCTCTTATATTTTACCTAAAACTCTTATTAAAGTCAAAGTGGCTTATTTTGGAGTACGTGTAAAATAAAGTAGCAAAACTGAAAATTATTTAATTGTTTGGCTTGTTTTACAGGCTTGTGTGATAACCTCCTAAGTCTGAGTTCGTAGCATTGAGTTTCCATTACAGTTAAAGCACAGTGTTTCCAAGGATATTCCTGTAAGTAGGAATGTGAATCCCTACCATGCTTCCTTTTATCAGTTAATGAGATGAAATATTTGAACTAAGTTGCTATATAACACTTGTAGAGCATAAAGTCCCACCAGTGCATTTATGCTGGTTCCATGCAGGATGGGAGATAAGAGGTTTCCAGATGAGGGGGTCCTTTCATGCTACCCAATTATTGTGGGATGATTCTATTTTATCTACTATAGCTGCATCCCATTGAATATTGGGGCTTGTAGTTTGGTAAGTCAATCCAGCTCTGTGGCTGAGGATTCTAAATATACCTCCCTCAACTGCAAATCCCAGGTGGAATCATAGTGCTATGAATACATAGAGGGAAAGGTCCTTAGGAGCAGCAATGGTAGTGTCATCTGTTACCATGGCCCCATGACCAGGTTACTCCCCAAAACATGGCAACTACACGCTGCAAGCTGGGGATGTGGTCAAAGCAGTCACAATAGCAAGAGAAGTCTTCCATGACATCTTAAGAATGGGTCCCCACTCTACCAACTGACAAATTTTTATATTGGTGACTTTTAAAGTTCAAAGTTTTACTTTAATATCTGTTTCAGTGTGTTACATACTGAGTTATTAATTATTTTAACCAGCTAACTATTATTCAAAGTAATGCACGTATTTGAAAGTATTAGTGTAAAATGAGCATTGTGTAATTAACAGTGTAATTTTATCCAAGCTGACTTGATCGAAAATCAGTTCCACTGTGTTCAATGGGCACACTTCTTAGTCAACATGCTTCAAAGTAGATTTTAAAAAAAGATTAAGATCCAAAACACATTGCAGAAATAATTCAGTCTGAGACCACTTTAACTGCCCTTGCTCAATGCTAGGGACTTTTGGGCATTGTAGTTTATTGTGGCACCAGAACTCTCTGGCAGAGAAGGCGTAATGTCTCACAGAACTACAGTTCACAGAATTCCCTAGCTCTGAGCCAGGACAATTAAAGCAGTCTCAAACTAGTTTATTTCTGCCATGTATTTTGGACCCAAGATTGTCTTTTTATTTAGAATGTGGTTTCTTTGCACAATGCCTCCTTGGATACATTTTCTTTGGAACAACTTGTCTATGTATATGATGCCTTTATTCAAATTTCTATAGTTTTTAGTCTTCTTCTTTAGAAATAAAATAAAATAAGTTGCATTAAATTGCCATGCAAAGTCTTTTGTGTTGTAAAATTTGAAGAGGATCCTACTTGGCTACGCACTGTGCAAATCCATTAAAATGCTTGAATGCAAAATCCTCACATCAGATTTGCTTTGGCTCTAATCAGCAGTGAGCTGCATGCAATGGGCAATGTAGCAAAGTATAATTTATATGAGATAAGGAGAGGCATATGTATCAAATGTTATGCTATTTGAAATTTAATTATCCACATCGATTATTACGTAGGTAGTTCTTCCTCTCTCTCCTATGTTTCTGAAGGTTTTGCAGATGTAGTCCTGACTCCACTTCCAGATGTTACAGGCTCTCCCCCAAAGTACTGGACGGTGGCCCAAAAAGAGATTTTCTATTGGAAAATCCTGGCACTAACAGCAATTCCAGCCATGTATGCTCTGCTGTGAGGAAATTATTTTGTGTGAGTAGAATGGGGATACAGAAAGGGAAGCAGAAATAGGGTTTGGATCTGGGCATGGTATTCAAGGATAACTATGGATAAGGAAGAGGCAAAACTTTACTATGATGTTAACTTTCCTCTCTCAAAGAGATGTGCATCAAAACCTTGCTGCAAAGGATCTTAATTCGCAACTCTAACTAGCCCTGACACAAGCTTAAATTATATTTGCAGAAATAAGCTTAAAACTGATCCAGACAGAAAATATTTTGCACATAAATATTACCCAAGTGCAGCCTGAAACTATTAGCATACACTAAGAGCACCAAGGAAGCATAAATAATATTGCAAACAAAGTGACAAAATAGATTTCTTAGTTAAAGGATGCAGGAACATCAATTTGACATCACACAGGTCCTGTCCAGATATTGGTGCTAAAGCTAGGGTTGGCCTGCTAGCAGAGTTTGGAAAAGTTGCTTTTTAGAGTACAGCTCCCCAAATCCCTCAGTTGACATGGAAGTATACATCAAAAAAACCCAAGACAAAAAACAACAACCCCCTTTTCAAGATGGGTCTACTTGATATGAACCACTGTCAAATGGCCCTTACTGTAAGGACATTCTTTTTAATGTTTAGGTGAGGTCTAGCTTGAATCCATTGCTCCATGTCCTAATCTCCGGAGCAGTAGAAAACAAGATTGCTTCATCATCAATATCACATCCATTCAAATAGCTAAACATTTTAGAGATAGAAAGCTTTTCCTTCTATGCTGACTGAACAAGATGCCAAAATTCCTGTATTTTGGGATGTGGGCCCTTCATAAAGACAGAATGAATGTGAATAATATGTTAATTTTACAAAGAAACACATGGCTAGGTTAACTGAAATCAATGCCATTGTTTGATAATTTGATAGAACATGAATTGTTAACAGCTACATTCTGATTGTCACTCCCGCATGTCATGAATTTCAACTGTCCATTATTGCTGTTTTGAAAACATGACAACACTATCTACTACAGTCCTTGTGTTACTCCATGCATCTGAGGAAGTAGACCAAGTCTATGAAAGCTTATGCTACAACTTTTTCCCCCTCAGATAGTCTCAGTGGTGCTTTGAGATCCCTTTGCATAATCTTTTTATGTGTACATAAGGTAAATTATTATGCCTTGCTTAAAGTAAGAGGCCCTAAAGTGTTGTAAGGGTCAAAAAACGGTGGGGTTGGGGAGCAACCATGAACACTTTTTTCATGGAAGCCTCACAAAACAGCCACCGTTGAGAAGTTATAGAGAACCAGGGAGGTCAGTTGTCTGGGCTGTTAGGAACTAAGGACAATAAAACCAACCTATAAAAGTGATGTGCACATCCTTAGCGCCATCTATGAAAAAACTATGGCAGACTTCATTTAAAAGCATAGGAGTGGGAAGTGGGGATGGCTAACATGTGTAAGAGATTATAGCAAACACATGCAAAAGGTAGAGAGAAGAGACTAAAATGCTGGAGCCAGCTTTCTGTCACATAGAACATTGAGACTGGTCTATCACCTGGGAGTTCATATAATTCACAGCTGGCAAGACTTGCTCACGCACCAGTAAAGAGCAACTAGAAGGTTACGTGTCACTGAGTACTGGGCTTCTAGTGCCCTGCAATTAAAACTAAAGAAGAGCCACAAAAGAAAGAAAAGAGTAGGCTGGTACTTAGGGATATGAGTTTATAGTCATATCTTTCACTCCAACTCACTAGTTTTCATATTTTTAAATATGTTTTACAGTAAAGATGAGCAGCAAGCTAGGGTACAGTGGTCTGAATGTCTGAACAACAACATGTGAAATATGGCACTTCAGGTTTTGCTGGAATGATTGCAGTTCTCAGCATTCATTTTCACTGGCTAAGGCTTCTGGGAATTACCATTCATCACTTTTCCCATCCTTGCTTTGCAGCTAAGATCCCCTGAGTTATTGGAGGCTTATACTCAAACTCAAAACCTGTTCATACTTTTGCTTGGAGAACATTGTTATAGGTTGAGCTGAGTTGATTGTTAGCTCTGAGGCCTAGAAATACACATATAGAGTATAAAAATACACATATAGAATTTAAGATATAATGCAGAAAATGTGTGTTTGTTACTGAGAGCTTAGCAATAACCCATTCCAGGTAGAATGCCTTGCCTACTCATTTGTAAACAAAGATATGGGCAGATTTGACTGATAATAACAAGTGTTTATTGTTAAATAATCCAGTTTGACACCACTTTGACTGCCATGGCTTAATGCTATGGTATTCTGGGAACTAAAGTTTTGTGACATAGCCTTCTCTGTCAGAGAACTCTGATGCCACAACAAACTACAAATCACAAAATTCCATAGGATGGAGCCATGACAGTTAAAGTGGTGTTAAACTGAAATGTGTAAGACTGTAGTTACTAAGAATAAACAAACACAAATTAGGAATTGTAAAAAGGATAGCTTTGTTTTTTATCTCCTATGGACTAAGAAAACAAATGTGACAATCAAGCTTACAATATAAGTAATATTACTAATTTTGACTGTGAAATAAGATACAAAATGAATCTTGTTTGAATGTAAAGCTAGAAGTTTCTTTTTCTTTTAATGTAACATTAATAATAAATAAATAAGTGGTGTCAAACTGGATTATTTCTGCAGTGTGGATGCAGTTATTGTTAATCGGCATCAGGAAAAATCTTAAAATGTATGCCTTCTCTTTAGAGTGAGTACAAGATCTGAGAGCAAAATTTCAATGAGTTCCAAACATTCTCCTCTTCTTCTGAGATTTTGATAAGTCAGTTTCCTCATCCCTTAAAAAATGTCAAAAGCCAACAGTAGATGCCACTATTACTTCTGCATTTTCTTAGTTTGACTAACTGCCAGATTGCTGTGTAAGGAAGGAAGGCAGAAAAACACGCCAGACAATCAATTGGCTGAAAAAAGGCCACAACTTTATTAAACATAACAGCAACAGGTAAGAAGTGTAAAGGGTTGGCCTGAAAGCATAAGGTCTGGATCTGTCATCCACCAAACCATGTTGGTCGATGAACTGAATTGCCTGGGCACGACCAGGCCTCGGGATGACAGAGGGGGAACCTGCCTAAGGTGTCCTATCTCCTTGAGAACCGGTTATGCGCATATGCGCATCTTCGCCCCTTGTCACCAGGGGAATAAACATCCTCCACTTTATTGCAATAATTCATTCATCTTTCACCAGAAATAAAAAGTGAGTCTTCAGGATTTATAACAGTTCTGTAAGCATACAATTAATTAAATTCCAACCTATATTTCTCCTTATCAGTAATAATGCTGCTAAAAACCTAAGTTAATTGCCTTGCTCTTTCACTATAGCTTATTATTTCAAATATTTTTAACTGTTTATACATATTGCAAGTTACTTCCATTGCCTCCACTTTATTTTTTACTTTTACTTTTCTATATATACTCTCAACCCCCTATATCCCCGTGTTTCTGTTTATTTGAATTCTAATAAATCTTTCTGACCCACACCCTCTCTCCACACATTTTTCCCTTTTAAATTTTACATATTCATTTTTATTATTTGATACTTAACTTTTCAAGTAAAATCCATCCTTTTTCTAAATCTCGTCATGTTCCTTTGATACATCAGATAATCTGTCTATCCTTCATCTCACCAAGTTTAATAATCCAGTCATCAGCATGGGGGTTTGTACTAACTTCATTTCTGCATAAAGCATTCTGACCCCTTTGCCAATTGGGAAGCATTCTGTTTCTCTGTGTTCTGACAGTAGCCTCTTGTCCAGAATACACAGATCTATCAGATATGTGGACTTCCATGTCTTAACAGCATCCATAGCCTTTATGATCTATCGTATAATGTGTGCGTGTGTGCGTGCACGTGTGTGTACAGCACACTTTAATGAGCTTCATACCACATTAATTGTCATGAACCATCCTAACCAATACGGGATTGTAGCCTGATGTGTCTCTTCTTTGCTCTAGAGTCTAATTCATTGTCCTGGACTACAGTTTTAAAGTTCCCTAAGTGAGCTGCTGTATCTCCAAGAGAGTACCTGGAAATTATAGTTCAGCAAGTGGATTGGATTGCTTTTAACATAGAATCTGTGTAGTCACCCTTATATCCTAAGATTCCCTAGGCTGAAACCTTGACAATTAAAGTGATGTGAAACTGCTATGACTGTGCGTGCAGCTAGAGGTTTTGATGGGCC